>NW_020954590.1:55385568-55464243 GCF_900497805.2 Vombatus ursinus | reverse complement strand
TCTTTCTTTCTTTCTTTCTTTCTTTCTTTCTTTCTTTCTTTCTTTCTCTCCTCCCTCTCACCCTTGAAGGAAAAAAACCAGAACTCTCATAAAAATGTGCATAGTCAAGTAAAATATATGGATATCAGTCATTTCCAAAAATATGTCTCATTTTTCATCTTGAGTCCATGATGTCTCTGTTAGGAGATGGGCAGCATACGTCACCATGGACACTGTGGAGTCATGGATGGTCATCACATTAATCAGAGTTACTACATCTCATCACATTAATCAGAGTTATTACATCTTCTAAATTAAAAAAAAATGTTGTTCTTCAAATTGATTTTCAAGTTCTGCTCACCTCACTCTGCATCAGTTCTTATAAGTCTTCCAGGTTTTTCTGAAACTTATCCCATTTGTTATTTCTTCAGAGGAATATTGCTTCATTAATTCTATAATTTGTCCAACCATTTACCAATTGTTGGGCACCCCCTTAGCTTCCAATACTTTTCATTTATATAAAGAACCGCTATAAATATTTTTAAACATTTGGATTCTTTTCTTCTTTCTTTGATCACATTAGTGTGTAGGCTTTTTAATAGCATCAATAGATCAAAGGGTACGTACAGTTAATGAATTTGGGGCCATAGTTTCAAATTGCTTTCCAGAATGACTGGGACAATTCACAGCTTCACCAAAAGTGTATTAATGTGCCTATTTTCCCAGAGTCCTTCCAACACCTGTGACTGATGTTTTGTGCTTGGTTGAATAGCAGAGAGAGAGGAGGAGATAATTTAGGGGGAAGATGATGAATAAGGACAATGATTTTAGATTTTTGAATAGAGATTTAAAAAAAATTATTATGAGCTAGAAAAGCATCAACAAATATGAACATTTCCATATGCAAAGGAAGTTGGTGAAAAGATTATATATAAAGCTATGAATTTATTGCACACAGCTTGCTTTTTGTAATATATTAAATTCAACACTGCCAATTTATATGTCCCCTTCTGAACTTCCTCTGCTTTCTTTTGTGTATTTTAAAAATGTTTCATTACTCTTCCTCCTCCTTCTTTTCACTGTCACTTCCCTCCTATTCTTTTCATATTTATTTATCATAATCATGGGACTCTTTCCAGGTATTTGTTGGGCTTCTCTAAAGCCTTTCGTGTCATCATCTTAACCTAATAATTCCTCCCTTTCTTACTCTAATTAATGTACAAATAAATATGATCAAATATGCCATTCATGCACATGGATAAGACCAGAGGTCAAGGAAGATGAGATGATGGTTTTACTTAACACCTTGTTAGACCTCCAAAATGTGGCAAGAAGTTTCCTCCACTATTGTTAGAATTAATTTTAGACATCTTGAAGCAAGGTTTATTCTGTACATTTACTAATCGTTCTGCACATCAATTTCAATAGATAATTTTTTAATTAATTAATTTATTTTTAGTTTTCAACAATCACTTCCATAAGCTTTTGAGTTTTTAAATTTTTTCTCCCTCCCTTCCTGTTTCCCTCCCTAAGACGGCATGCAATCTCATATAGGCTCTACATATACATTCCTATTAAACATATTTTCATATTAGTCATGTTGTAAAGAAGAATTAGAACCAATAGGAGGAACCACAAGAAAGAAGAAACAAAACAAAACAGAAGGAAGAAAAAGAGCAAATAGTATGCTTCAATCTGCATTCAAAATCCATAGTTCTTTCTCTGGATGTGGATAGCATTTTCCATCATGACACTTTTGGACATGTCTTAGATGCTCTTCACATCAATTTCATCCTCTATAAAATAAAGAGTATAATTGCCTTCCTTATCTCATAGGGTTTTTTAAAATTAATTTATTTACTTTTAGTTTTCAATATTCACTTCCACAAGATTTTGAGTTCCAAATTTTCTCCCCATCTCGTCCCTCCCCCCACCCCAAGATGGCATGCATTCTGAATACCCCTAATCTGCCTTCCCTTCTATCTCTCCCCCCCTTCTCTCATCCCCTTCCGCTTCAATTTTCCTGTAGGGCAGGATAGATTTCTATACCTCGTTTCCTGTATATCTTATTTCCCAGTTGCATGTGAAAACAAATTTTCTTTTTTAACTTTTGTTTTTAAAATTTTAGGTTCCAAATTTTCTCCCTTCCTCTCTCTCCACCCACACTCATTGAGAAGGCAAGCAACTCGATACAGATTATACATGTGTAGTCATGCAAAACACTTCTATAGTAGTCCTGTTGTGAAAAACTAAGTTCATTTCCCTTCATCCTCTCCTGCCCCCCCATTTATTCTATTCTCTCTTTTGACCCTGTCTCTCCTTAGAAGTGTTTCTTCTGATTACCCCCTCCCCCAATCTGCTATCCTCTCTATCATCCTCCTGCTCTCTTGTCCCCTTCCTCCCCTATTTTCTGTAGGGTAAGATAGATTTCCATACTCAATTGAGTGTGTATGTTATTCTCTCCTTAAGCCAAATCCGATGAGAATAAGATTCACTCATTCCCTCTCACCTTCCCCCGATTCCCCTCCACTGTAAAAGCCTTTTCTTGTCTGTTTTATATGAGATAATTTACCCCATTCTACCTCTGCCTTTCTCCTTCTCCCAGTATAATCCTCTCTCACCCCTTAATTTTATTCTCCAGATATCACCCCTTCATCTTCAACTCACCCTGTGCTATCTATCTATCTACCTATCTATCTATCTATATCTGTATCTATCTATATATATACACATACATATAATTTTTTCCCTCCACCTACTCTAATAATGACAAAGGACTCATGAGTTACAAATATCATCTTTCCATGCAGAATGTAAACAGTTCAACCTTAATAAGTCTTTTATGATTTGTCTTCCCTATTTACTTCTTCATGTTTCTCTTGAGTCTTGTATCTGAAAGTCAAATTTTCTATTCAGCTCTGGTTTTTTCATCAAGAATGCTTAAAAGTCTTCTATTTCACTGAATGTCCATTTTTCCCCCTGAAGGATTATGCTCAGTTTTGCAGGGTAGGTGATTCTTGGTTGTAATCCTATCTCCTTTGTCCTCCGAAATATTATTTTCCAAGCCCTGCGGTCCCTTAATGTAGAAGGTGCTAAATCTTGTGTTATCCTGATTGTGTTTCCACAGTACTTGAATTGTTTATTTCTGGCTGCTTGCAATATTTTCTCCTTGACCTAGGAACTCTGGAATTTGGCCACAATATTCCTAGGAGTTTTCCTTTGGGGATCTCTTTCAGGAGGTGATCGGTAGATTCTTTCCATTTCTATTTTGCCTTCTGGTTCTAAAATATCAGGGCAGTTTTCCTTGATAATTTCTTGAAATATGATGTCTAGGCTCTTTTTTTTTTATCATGGCTTTCAGATAGTTCAATAATTTTATATTCTTTTTCCTGGATCTATTTTCCAGGTCAGTTGTTTTTCCAATGAGATATTTCACATTGTTTTCTATTTTTCAATTCTTTTGGATTTGTTTTATAGTGTCTTGATTTTTCATAAAGTCACTAGCTTCCAATTGCTCCATTCTAATTTTTAAGGAAGTATTTTCTAGGGGGCAGCTAGGTGGCACAGTGGATAGAGCACTGGTCCTGAAGTCAGGAGGACCTGAGTTCAAATCTGGCCTCAGACCAAACACTTGTCACTTACCAGCTGTGTGACCCTGGGTAAGTCACTTAACCTCAATTACCTAAAAAAAAAAACCAAAACAAAACAAAGGAAGTATTTTCTTCAGTAAGCTTTTGTACTTCTTTTTCCATTTGGCCAATTTTGCTTCTTAAGGCATTCTTCTCCTCATTGGCTTTTTGGACCTCTTTTGCCATTTGGGTTAGGCTATTTTTTAAGGTGTTATTTTCTTCAGTATGTTTTGGGACTTCTTTAGCAAGCTGTTGACTTGTTTTGCATGATTTTCTTATATCACTCTCAGTTTTTCCTCTACTTCTCTTACTTGCTTCTCAAAATCCTTTTTGAGTTCTTCCGTGGCCTGGGACCAATTCATATTTTTCTTGGAGGCTTTGGATGTAGGAGCTTTGACTGTGTTGTTTTCTTCTGGCTGTATGTTGTGATCTTCTTTGTTACCAAAGAAAGATTCTATGGTCTGACTTTTTTGTGAAGTTTGCTCATGATCTCAGCCAATTACTTGAGTTATAAACTCTTTGTTAAGGTAGGAGTCTGCTTCAGTGTGGAGAATGTACTGTTCCAAGCCTTGGCGGTTTTGTGCAGCTGTTTTCAAAGATACTTCAGAGATACCTGTAAATTTTCAGTTTTTCCAAGGTGCCATGGTCAAGGGTGAGGTGTTTACTCCTTTCCTGACCTGTGCTCTAGACTATGAGTGACCACAAGCAGTCTTTTCTGTCTTGGAACTGTGAGGAGGATTTCCTCTCCACCACCACTGCAAGTTCCACCACTCCAGTGTTTCTCCTTGCCCCAGGACCACCACCCAGAACTGTGACCCAGATCTAAGCACCGGCAAAGCAAGAGAATCCTGCCTCAGCACCAGCAAAGAGATCCCTGCAATCCCCTTCTAATCAGTCACTCGATTCCCCCTTAGTCTGTGGGCCAGAAGCTCAGGAGGCAGCCACCACCCCGGGGCCACAGCTTGGGGAATGAGGCTGGGACCCCACGCTTCTCTCTCACCACAGACACAGACTTTTTCTACTGACCTTCTAAGTTGTCTTTAGAGTTCATGGGTTGAGAAGTCTGGAATCTGCCACAGCTGCCCATGATTCAGTCCTCTGAGGGCTGCTCCAGGTTTGCTGAGGCCTATTTTGCCTGTATACCCATGCTGAGCTGTGTTCCTCGCGTTCCTCTCCCAGCATGGCGTGATGTCCCTTTCTGATCAACCATCCAGGTTGTTTTGGGATGAAAATTTGTTTCACTCTGTCTGTTTGTGGGTTCTGCTGCTTTAGAATTTGTTTAGAGCCATTTTTTACAGGTATTTGGAGGGGTTTGGGGGAGAGCTCAAGCAAGTCACTGCTTTTACTCTGCCATCGGCTCCGCCCCATCTCACAGGTTTTTATGAGTATCAAAAGAGATAAATATATGTATATATGCTTATGTACCTATATATGTAAAGTACCCTTCAATCCTTAAAAAAATCTTTATGTTTTTATTCTTAGTTTAAACTTAGAATGGTTGATGCATAGTTTTGTTTTGAATCCAATTTGTTTTTTAAAATCTAGTTTTGTAACTTATGATTTGTAATTTAATGAAACAATATAGTGAGTACATTTACATGAAATTTATACAGTTTGAAATTAGCAATCAGAACCATGAAATTGCTCCAAGTAGGATTAAGTATCTAGTTGTTTTCTGTTTGTATGCCTGTGATTGTATGGTATTATCTGTAATTTCTTTCAGAGGGTTTATTGTCAATGCTGTGATGACAGAGATGCTCTTAGTGTGATAGCTTGATTATTTTTTAAAATAAATTTTTATTTATGTCTTTTTTTAACATTCCCATAGTTTCTCCTAGCATCCTTTCCCCACCCCCTCCCAAAGAGATCCCATATAACAAAAAGTATTTTTAAAAGACAAAAAAAGAAAAAGGGGAAAAATTAGATTAAATGATCATTATATAGAAAGTCATATGTAGAACTGTTAAAATCTAGTGAGGATTTGAAAAGTAAATCCTTCCCAAAGAACCAGATAAGGTCATTTATTCTTGCAAGGAATAACAATTACAGGTGTACATAGATCCATGTTACTCTTCTCACAACCTTGCAATCTGCAGAAGACACAATTCAAAGTGACTTGTCAAATGCCATTGAGACACTGAGCAAAAATATTTTGAAGGATTTTACCTGAGAGGTTTTACTCTGAGCCCAATTAAGAACAGGCAAGCAAGTATGTCGCTTCCCCCTAGACCCTGAAGAATTTATGACACTTTAGGGGCATAAACCCCCCTAAATCATTTGACAAAAGTCTGCACAATTATTTTAATTAATTGAGAAGGATCCATATTAAGAAAATCCCTTTCTTAAACTAGTCAAGTCTCAATGATTTGTATACATATTATATTCTTGTATAAATTAGCCTCAGAGGATTTAAAAATTTGGATTTGCTCCTGCCATATAGCACTTTTAACTAGAAGTCAAAAGATCTGGTACTCAGCCATTAACCCTATTTGTATAAACTCTCTTGAGCAAATCACTTTTTGGATTTTGATTTTAGCTGTGAAATGAGAGAATCAGACCAGATTATATCTCTTGTTTCTTCTAGTGTGGTTTGTAATAATATTACCAATCCACTGACATGTACTTTTGTGGGACCAGAGCTATGATTTCATTCGCACAGAGAATTCCTAGTGAGAAAATTCTCTATACTAATGGAGACTGGCACTTACTCTTCAACTCTTTGGCCCCTACCCATGTACAGCTAAATGGAGCTAGAGGAAATCACAAAAGTGCCGACTAGGACTAAAACCAATTTATGCTGTCCTCTCTTTCCTCTTTGTCTTTTTGTGATTCTGCTCTCTCTTGGTTCTCCTTCTACCTGTCTGGCCATCCTTTCTCACTCTTGTTTTCTAGATCTTCATTCCTATCATACCTGCTAATTATGGGTGTCCCCAAAGGTCCTATTTTAGGCCCTCTCTTGTCTTCTGTCTATACTTTCTCTCACTTGAGAATCTCATCTACCCCTATGGGTCCAATTCTCCTGGAAGATGATTTCCAGATCTGTCACCAGCCCTAGTCTCTTACCCAAACTTCCCAAACATTTTTACTCAACCTACGTATCCAATCAGTAGCCATATCTTGTAATTTTTTTTGTCTATAGCATATATATAATACTTTCCACTTAAACAGTCATCAACTGATTTAGGCCTTCGTTGTCTCTTGCCTGAGGGGGCTATCTCCAGTCCTTCTGATCTATATCTTGCCACTGGACTGATGGTTCTGGTTGAGAAAGTGAGGCTGGTGACTCTGCATATACCCTTGTGTTACTTAAATCCAATTCACTTGCAAGTCAAGGCATCACCTTCCTGATGTCATTGGTCCTCTTCAAGAACAAAGGACAAACAACAACAACTTCTTACTGAACTATTTTAATAGTCTTCTAACTGAAATTGCTGCCTTAAGTTTTCTCTACTGCAGTCTACCTTTCTTACAGCTGCCAAAGTGATTTTACTAAAGCATAGCTCTGACCATATCACTCCTCTTCTCAGTAAACTTCAGTAGTTCCCTATTATTTCTAGGATTAAATATACACTTCTATCTTCGTCATTTAAAGTTTTTCACAACTTTGCCCCCTGCTATCATTTCAGGCTTCTTACACATTATGCCTCCATTTAACAACTGATTTTCTGAAAAAGAAGAAAAATGTACACAACCTACACTTTTAAGTTTAATTTACATTATTCACTTTTAAGCTTAATCTACATTATTCATATTTTAATCATCACTTCTTAAGCTAGACAATCAACATAATAAAAAATCAAGCCCCGATTTATAACATTTGCTGATTTCTGAGGTATACTCACATTCCGAAGTTAATAATTGGTTCTAGCACACCCCTGATACAGTTTGCAGTTCAGCTAGATTGATTTACTTGCTATGCCTCACATGCTGTTGTTGTTGTGTTTGTCCTTTGTTCTCGAAGAGGACCATGACATCAGGGAGATGATGACATCACTTGCAATTGACTTTGATTTGAGTGAGGGAGGACTGTACCTTTACACTGACTTTATATTGCCCATAATACATGACTAGAATTCTTATTTCTCTTAGAAACCTTGGTTTTCTTTAAGACTGAACTCATCTTCTTTAGAAGACCTTTCCTGATGTTCTCCAGCTGCTAGATCCTTTTCCTCAAGGCTACCTTCCATCTATTCATATGTGCCTTGTACATATTTATTTACATATATGTTGTTTCATCTGTTAGGATGTAAACTCTCTAAGTGCAAGGACTATTTTCGCCTTTTATTTATATCTCCAGCATTTAGCATAGTGTCTGGCACATAGTAAGTACTTAAAAATACTTATAGATTGGTTGGTTAGAGAATTGCCTTAAAGGATAAATATTGATGCAATTATTAATTTGTATGGAAGTCAGTTAATATGCATTTGTTAAGTGCCTACTATGTGCCAGGCACTGTACTAAGTGTTAGAGATACCAAAAAAAAAAAAAAAAAGGCAAAAGATACTTCCTGTCTTTAAGGAGCTCACAATTAAATGGAGAAGCTCACAGTCTAAATTAAAGGTTACATATCAAATTTCTAAAATAAAGTATTGATCATTTGGGAATTTTCTGTTATTTTGAATTATAAGTATCTAGTTTCCTATCTATTATTGTGAACAATCAGAGATTGACTCCATATAAAACATGAAATGTATTCAGTTAAACTTAACAAATGTCTATTAAACATAATTGGACATGATACATAACCTTGTGGATTTGAATAGGGAGAAATCAGGGTACAAACATAGTTTTGATACAAAATAATAATTAAATACACTAAAAATGTAGAAAGAGATGTAAGGAGGAAAGAAAGGGACAAGAGTATTGTAGTGGAAAGAGCATAAGATTTGGAATGAAAGAAACTGAGTAGGAATTCCAGATTTACAGCTGGGTAACCTTGATCAAGTAATTTAACCTCTCAGGGCCTCAGTTTCCTCATCTGTAAAAACATGAGGGGGTTGGACTACATGACCTCTTTTAAAATGCTTTCAAGCTCTAGATTTATGATACAACATCTAATGGAAGGATTTCCCTGAAGAAGGAGCATTTGAGGTGGGCTTTAAAGTGAGGGTAGGAATTAAACATTCAACATGAAGAGGGAGGACATTTCAATCATAGGGCACAATGTGAACAAAGGCCTAGATCTTTTCAGGCAAGCTTAAGAAATGTTCGGGAAATTGGGCTGTCAAATATGGTGGGAACATAAAGTATGCAGAGTACAATAGTAATATGAGATAAAGCTAGAAAGATAGGGTGGCAACAATAGGGTGGAAGGCCTTGAATACCGGATAAAAAAAAAGTTTTAACTATATTTGGTAGGAAAGAGGGAGCTGCTGTTAACTTTAGAGCAGAGAAGTGACATGGCCAGATCTGTGCAGAAGGAAGATTCATTTGGCATGAATATGGAGGAAGTATCAGAAAGGGGAGAAATTGGAGGTGAGAACATCTAGTTGGGTGTTGTCAGTGGCAGTAGAGAGGAAGGGATGCACGAAAAAGATATAAAGGAAATGGAAGTATTATGTATGTGGGTTTTTTAAATTGTCATATTATTACCATAAACTCGACAGACATCAACAAACATGAAAATTTCCCAACGCAAAGAAGAATTGAAAGAAACCATGAATCTCTAGCAGATACCATTTAGGTTTTCATATATTTGAAATTTAAAATTATAATTCCGATACTGCTCTGCCTGTCTCTGTCCCTTATGAACTTTCTTCTGTTTCTTGTTATTTTAAAGATTATTTCCTTTCTTTTTTTCCCTTTCCTCTTATACAACTACCAGTATCCTTCCTCTTCCTCCAGATCCCACACTCTACTTAAAAATAAAATAAAAAGCCTTCCCTTGTACCAAATAATCATTGCCATGCAAAACAAATTCACACCTTGATTTTGACTGGAAAATTTTCACAGTTCTTCCATTTGTTCTGTGAAGTTTGGATTCAGTCAAAGGGCTGCACTTGAGGACCTAGAGGGCCACATGTGGCCTTGAGGCCACAGTTTCTCCACCCCTGCTCTAGTCTATAGGCTCTCAAAGTGGGTGATATCACCCTCTGGGAGGTGCTGGAACAATCCAGGGGTGTGGGGTGCAATTGGGGGGCATTGAATAAAAGTAAGGGTTAACCTAACCTAACCCTAGGGGGGAGCTGAGTAATTTTTTTTGAAAAGGAGGTGGTAGGCCAAATAAATTTGGGAACCTCTTCATCTAATCCATCACCATTCTGCCATGAGATTGGAAGTATGATTCATCATCAATCTTCTAGAGTCTTGATTGGGCACTAAATTGGTCAGAATTCTTAATTATTTCCTATTTTTCTTGTATATAGCTTGATTTGTATATTTTTATTTGCATGTTGTCTTCTCTATTGGATTGTAAGCTACTTGAGGCTGGGAACTATCTTTTGCTTCTTTTTGTAAACCCAGAACTTAGCAAAGTGCCTTAAGACTTACAAAACTATTTTTCTCTCCCGTGTTGTAGTCGTATAAATTGTTCTCCAGGTTCTGCTCCCTACATTCTGTTTCAGTTTATATAGGTCCTCCCAGTAGGTGTCCCCCAAAGCTCTATCCTGGGCCCTTTTCTCTTCTTCTCTATACCATCTCACTTGGTGATCTCATCAGCTCTCATGGGTTCATTTATCATCAACATGTAGTAAGACTGGCCTATTTGCTATTCGTTATATAGGAAACTTTATCTCTCAACTCAGTGCCTTTTCACTGGCTATTATCCTTGCATGGGAGACTCTTCCAAAACCTCTTAGCTTCCTTCAAGACTCAGTTCAAATCCCACCTTCTGCAACAGACTTTTTCTGATTCTTCCCTACCAGTGCCTTCACTGCTAGTGCTCTACTACTAGTACTAGTGAGATTGTTTTCCATTTTCAGTGTATAAGTCTTATGTCTAGTGTGTAAATAGTAGTTTTGCATTTTGTCTCCACCATTAGAATGTGAGATCCTTGAGGGAAAGTACCATGTTTTTGCCCTTCTTTGTGTCTTCAGCATTTACCACAGTTCCTGGCATATAGTAAGAGTTTAATAACTGATTGGGGTGGTTTGGATATAACTTATTTTTTTCCCTATTAACAAAAACCTATTTTCTCTCTCTCCTATCTACCACTCCCATTAAAAAAAAGAAAAAAAAAACAATCTTTATAACAAATATGCATAGTTAAGCAAAATAAATTCCCTAAATTGGCCATGTCAAAAAAAATAGATCTCATTCACCATGAGCTCCTACACCTGTGTCAGGAGGTAGGTAACATGCTTCATCTTCATCCTTTGGAATCATGGTTGGTCCTTATATTGGTTAGAATTATTAAGTCTTTCAAAGTTGTTCGTCATTGCAATGTTTTTGTTATTGTGTAAGTTTTTCTCCTGGTTCTGCTTATTTCCCTCTGCGTCAGTTCATACAAGTCTTCCTAGATTTCTCTGGAATTATCCCTTTCACAATTTCTTATAGCAAACTAACATTTGGTTATATTCATATACTATAATTTATTCAGCTATTCCCCAATTGATGAGTACCCCCTTCATTCCTAGTCCTTTGCTGCTATAAAAAGAGGTGCTATAAATATTTTTTGTAAATATGGGTCCTTCTCTTCTTTCTTTCATTTTTTGGGATATAGGCCTTATAGTTGTACTACTGGCTAAAAGGGTATGCAAAGTTTAGTAACTTTTGGAGGATGGTTCCAAATTGATTTCCAGACTGTTTTGACTAACTCACAGCTCTGCCAACAGTACACAAATGTTCTTGTTTGCCCACAGCTACTCCAATATGTATTATTTTCCATTTTTGTCAGTTTTTGCCAATCTGATACTTTAATTCACATTTCTTTAATTTTTAGTGATTTGGAGCATTTTTTTTTCCATTTGGCTCTTGATACTTTGGATTTCTTTCTCTAAAAAACTGGCTATTCATATCCTTTGGCTCATAACCAATTGAAGAATGGTTCTTATTTGTTTCAATTTCAATTCTGTTCCTTATATATTTTAGAAATGAGCCCCTTATCAGAAAACTTAATAAAAAATAATAAATGCCTATTGACTATTTGGCAGGCTTGACAGTTGCTTTTGGGGAGATGATATAAAAACCTAAGGATTTTCCTTATTGGGTCATGTGATCTTCAAGACATATTCAAGACAAGAACCAAGAAAGCCCCTTCTGTAATTTTGGCCTAGGAGTCTATTCCACTGCTTAGTGGGTCTATACTTAGGGAGGGCAGGGCTTATTACTTCTTAGTTCTTTCTAGTTGAAAAGCTCTAATCTCATATGGCAGTTTTTGTCTAAATATTAGGGGCTATTTAGCCTCCTCAGGTGATAAGTATCTAAATAATAACTCATTTATATGACTGTGTGTGCGTGTCTTTACTGTTTTTTAATTGAAGTTTAGAAAATAGATTAATTTGTATCTTTTGTTTTTATATTGCCTACATCCCTTTTTCCTTTTTATTTTTTCAATACAGGAAGCATTATTTGGCTTACTATGTACCAGGTGCTGTGCTAAGTGTTAGGGATACATAGAAGGTAAAAAAGTGTTTTCCCTGAAGGAACTCGTGTTATAATATGCAAACATCTATGTACGAACAAGATATATACTGGTTAAATTGATAGTAATCTTAAAAGGAAGGCATTCACATTAAGAGACACTAGAAAAACCTTCATGCGATTTTAACTAGGACTTGAAAGAAGCTGGACACCCATTGTCTCAGTGAGGAGATATTTACTGTGGGAATAGGACTAAGTTCCATTACAATCAAGGCAAATGCATTTGGAATCCATGGTAACAGATTGTTTATCCAGAGACCTTTTCATTCTCAGAAATAGCTAAAACCAGTAAATGAAAAGTATATTATTCATTCTCCTCGTCCCTCCCTGCCCTCAAAGTAAAGGTGCTGGGGGAATTCTAGGGAAGCAAAACAGTTTTCCTGTTCCAAGGACCTGTGAGTGAGATAGTTGATTTGTTTAAAGTCGGCTAGCAAAGGAAATTTCCCTACAAAAACTAGAGGCTTGGGTTTCCTAGCTGTCAGCCCTCAATCACTCTGAAGTCTACAATTTTCTAATATTATTTCTTACTAGGTGTGTATCTGTGGCTTTGTATTATTTGCTAAATACATTAAAATCCTGGGACGCTTTGCCCTTTGGCTTTGGGACCCTTCCTGTTTTCCACTTAAAAACCATATAAATGCAATCCTTTGCTCCCTGGAGAAAGGAATATGTTCAGGCCCCATGTTGACAGATGTTGTCTTGTCCACTTGGGAGCTATATATCTTTTTTTTCCAAATATTTATTTTTATTTTTCATTTAACATGTTTTACAAATTAATCTGTCCCTTCCACTACCCTTCTCTCCTCCCCCCATCTCCCACTGAACAAATGAAAAACAAAATAAAACAAAACTTTCGATCTATAGTTTCATAAACTAGCAAAACAAATTCCTACATTAGCTATACCTAAAAATGTATGTCTTTTTCTGGATTTTAAGTTTATCATTTCTCTCTCAGGAGGTGAGTGGCATGTTTCATCTTCATTCTATTGGACTTGGATTCATCATTGCATTGATCAGAATTTTAAAGCCTTTTAAAATTATTTTTCTCAGTTATGTTATCATTGTATAAATTGATCTATTTCTTCTCTCTTCACTCTGTGTTCATTCATGAAGGTCTTCAAAATTTCCTAAGAAAGTTTCCATTTCATCATTTTTATATTCCATGACATTAATATACCACAATTTGTTACATTAATATACCACATTCCCCAATACTAGGACATTCCCTTAGTTTTCGTTGTTTGGTTACCGTAAAAAGAACTGCTTTAACTATCATTGTATATGTTGATCTTTTTCCTCTTTAATTTCTTTGGGGTATTGGCATGGTAGTGGTATAGCTGTGTCAAAGAGTATGTGGAGTTTGGGAACTATCTGGTCAGAGTTCCAAATTAATGACTTTCCCAGAATAGCTGGGAATAGCTAATAGGGCTGTCCACTTGTTTTGCCATTGGCTCTCCAACACCTATTATTTTCCTCTTCCGTTCTCTTTGCCAATCTAATAGATATGAGGTCAAAGTTGCTTAAAAAAGAGTTTTAATCAGCCAAAGTCCTCATTCACATCCTCCCGCTTCAAAACCCTCCCCACACACTAAGAATACAAGAAAAACAAAACCCATTCCAAACATTTGATCGATACAAATTTCCACATTGACTATGTCCAAAATTTTTTTTGTCTCATTCTGCATTCTGAATTGCATGCCTCTATATCAAGAAGTAGGTAGTGTGCTTCCTCATCAATTCTCTGGAATCATGGTTGATCATTACCTTGATAAGAGTTCAACACAGTGGCCTTCTATCACATTTATATTTCACGATTTGTTCATCCATTCTCCACTTAATGGGCACTCCCTCCAATTCCCATTCTTTGCCACTTTAAAAAGACAGATAGATACATACATACATACACACACACACAACACACACACACGCACGTATGTATATCCTTAGAGTTTATTTTGTTTAGGACTAATTCCTCCCTTAATCTAACTTCTATTTCCTTCTCCCTTCTCTTCCCTCCAATTTCCTTGTTGAATGAAATGTATTTCTGTACTTAACTCTGTGTGTGTGTGTGTGTGTGTGTGTGTATGTGTGTATTCTTCCTTCTTTTGACCAGTTCAGATGAGAGTGAGGTTCCAGTGTCAGCCTTCCTCCTCTCCACTCCCTCTTCTTTGTTTATATTGATGTTTACTTGTGCACCTTGATTACTTAAGATAATTTTCTTTACCTCCTCCTGCCCCCTTTCCCTATATATTCTTCTTCCTCTCTCTTTCCAGTCTTTTAACATCATAAAGATATAACAGAAACACCCCAAGCTTTAATTTCCTCTATAATGCCACACCCATCATGATAGAGTTCAAAGGGTACACATACATAATTCTCCCATATCAGAACATCAACAGTTTATCCTTGTTTCATCTTTTATCATTGTTTATTCATGTTTATCTTTTTATGTTTCTTATCACTCCTATGTTTGAACTTCCAAGTTTCTAGGAAGCTTTGGCCTTTTCATCAGGAATGCTTGCCAGTCCTCTACTTTATTAAAGATCTTTTTTTCCCCTGTAAGGTGATATTCAGTTTTACTGGGTAAGTTATTCTTGGCTGTATGTCTATATCCTTTGCCTTCTGGAAAATTGTATATTGAATTCTCTGCTCTTTTATAGTGGTGGCTGATAGATAATGTGTGATCTTAACTGTGGCTCCTTGATACTTGAATTCTTTTTTTTCTGGCTGCTTGTAGTATTTTTTCTTTTGGATGTTGGCTATGATGTTTCTGGGAGTCTTCACTTTGGGGTTTCTTTTAGGAGGTGACAGTTAAATTCTTTCTCTTTCCATTTTGCCCTCTGGTTCTAAGAGAGCCAGACAGTTTTCTCTTAAGATCTTTAAATATGATGTCTAGGCTCCTTGTTTTGGTCATGATTTTCAGAAAGTCCAATGATTCTTAAGTTTTTTTCTCCTCAATCTCTTTGATTTTTCCCCTGGGGAAAAAAAACAAAACAAAACTGGTCTCTTTTTTGCCAGGTCAGTTATTTTTGCTTTGAGATAATTTATATTTTCTCCTACATTTTCAGCCTTTTGACTTCAGTATTTCTTGTTGCCCTGTGGAGTAACTGACTTCTATTTAGCCCGTTTTAATTTTCAGTGAGTTCGTTGTATTGACAAAGTTTTACAACTTTTGTACCAAGTTGTTAATTCGCTTTCCAGTTCTTTCTTCTATAACTCATTTCTTTTCCTATTTTCCCCTCAAGTTCTCTCTTTTCCTTGATAAAAACAGTTTTTTAAAACTCTTTCGACTCTTGCTTTATTTCTTCTAGGAATTCTAGTTGACTTTGTGCCCAAGCTGTGTTTTCCTTTGAGGCTTTGCTTATAGATGTTTTGGTGTCTTTCTCTTCTTCTAGATTTGTATCTTGAGCTTCCCTGCCACTGTAACTCCTTTCTGATGGAATTCTTTTTTTGTTTGTTCATGCTTTCATCCTTCCTGAATTCAGACTTGATGTTAGGATCTAGTTTTGCCATGCTTTTAGAGGGAAGGTCTGTGCTGATCATGTTGCTGCTTTCTTGGGGTATTGAGTGTTGTGTTAAGATCTCAGGGACAGTCTGAGACCTGCAAGCTTTCAGTGCTCCCAAACTTGTCTGATCTAGGGCAAAGCCTGATTGTTGCCCCCATGGTCTGATCTCTGCAAGTTGCTGACCTGGGTTTGGGTCTGAGAAAGAGGAGACTGCTGCTGGACTCAGCCTTTATCAGCCAGCTGGAAGCTCTTTTGGTTCAGAGTGGCAGCACTTTAGGTTACCCTTTGGTTTGGGATTCCGGCCCTGCATTCCTCTGCAGTTGGGCTAGATGCCAGAACTGAGATCTTATTCTTTGCTTGGACTCTGAGCCACACTGCAGCTGCCTTCTGAACTTCCTCCTTTCTCATTACGCTGCTGGGGGCCTCCCCACCAGGGAACTTCTTGATCTGCCCTGGATCTGTGACCTGGAACTGAGTTCTGTAGTGGGTGATAAAACTGCCAAGTTCTCACCTGTCTCTGTTGGTACGCTCTGGACTGGGTCTGGTGATATTTGGGATGGCTCTGGATCTTCCTCTTGTCCTGATGCACAGCCTGTCCCTGGGTGCTGGGGTGCTTGTGCAGTGCCCCTGGCAGTCCTCAGTGTCTGAAAACATCTCTGTCTCCCTATGACTAGCTAGGTTGGGCAAATGACTCATGACTTTTTTTTTTCTTCCCCATCAGGATTTGATCTGGTGCATTTTCTAGATCTGTTTGGAAGAGTTTGTGGAGGGGAAATTCAGCTGTTCTGCTTCCTTAAGTTGCTTTTCTCTAATTATTAGTGATTTAGAGAATTTTTCATAGATTTTCTTCCTTTGAAAACTATATGTATATACATATATATTCAAGTGATATAAACTGTTAATGCAAATACATACTTTATATATATAGAAAAATGGTCAAGTGTTATAAATTTTACAGATATATATATATATATATATATTTTTTTTTTCTATTGAGAATTCCCTGATACCATACAGTTTACAAAGCTCTTTTTTCACAGCAGTCTTTTAAGGTAAGTAGTGCAAGTATTGGTGTCCTCATTTTACATATGAAAAAACTGAGGCTCAGGAAAGTAAGCTGATTAGTGACATTCAGACTTCTAGGTTTTTCTGATGCTGAGTCCAGTGCCCTTTATACTATAGCAACTGCCTTTAAAATATTCCTTCACTTAAACAAGCATTTATTAAGCATTTACTATGTGCACGGTGCTGTGCCAGGTGCTGGGGATACAAGGCAAAAAATAAATGTAAGAAGCTTAATTTGTATCAGAAGAATACATCATGTATTCATATAAGTAAATACCAAGTAATTTGAGAAAGGAGGTAATGCAAATTACTCAGGGCAGCAAAGAGGTGGCCCCTGGTCTGACCTTTGAAGGGAGAATTATGAAAAATGGTAAGTAAGAGGGAGTTCATTCGAGGTATGCGGAGGGCAGCTTTTGTGACTACAGAGGCAGGAGATGTAGCATCTCGTTTAAGGAATAGCTAGTTGTCCCACTCAGCCAGAAAGTAGAATTCACAAAGATATAATAAGGTGAGAAAGGAAAGATAGAACAACATTAAAGCACCTTAAAAGCCAGGGTAAAAAGTCTGTATTTTATCCCAGATTAGTAGGGAACCATTCATGTTTTTAAAGAGCAGGGGAGTGACATGCTTAGATCTATGCCCTAGGAAGACCATTTGGTCAGTGTTTCGAGGAATAGGTAGGAGAAAGGAGAGAACTGGAAGCAAAGAGACCCTATTAGGAGGCTCTTACACTAATCTAGCTGAGAAATAATAAGGGACTGAATGTTGGGGTATTGGTAATGTGAATGTAGAAAATGATATATTCCAGAGGTGTTATGTAGCTTGAATCAAAAAGATTTGGTAACTGATTTGTATGGGGTGTGGGGGAATATGGAAGAGAGACCCAGAGGTTATGAATTTGAGTAATTGAGAGAAAGGTAGTGTCCTTAATAGAAATAAGCAAGTTTTGAAAGAAGAACAAGTTTAGGGGAGGATAATGAGTTCCTTTTGGACATTCAGAATGTCATGCTGATTGACCATTCAAATAGAGGTGTTCAACAAATACTTGGTGATGTGGGAATGGAATTAAGGAGAGAGATGTATAACTAGATAAAACTGAGTTAACTACAATGCCACTTTGTGCAATTTTCTATGATAAACATATATACAAATGTATTACTTTAAGCGGGTAAAATATTCTAAAGTGTGAACACTAACTATGCATTCCTTCACCAGTGCAGATCACAACCCATGGGTTCATTCTTATTCTGTGAAATTCTTGTCCCTGCATATATTGCTCTCTGAAAAGCTCTCTAAAATGTACTTGAAGCCTTCCTCTAGGTAGTTTTCCCCCTTGTTTTTCTAAAAAATTTCATGTGCAATAAAACAAATAAAAACATTTTAGCTCTAGAAAAATCAACCTCATTTTTCAATGGATCTGTGATCTTGTCAATGTAGGTAAGCCCTTCCAGAGCCCAACTCATCCACATTTTCTCATCCTGTGCAACTCTTGCATATTTCTTTCTATAAATCTGTAGAGGATCTACCTAATATCCTGGGACCTTTCTCTCAATTGATTAGAATTAATTTCATGTAAATATATGTAACAGGGAGCATAGGGTGGAACATATCCCCTGGCTCCTTTTTGGTAGACCACACGCCCTGGCTTTTTGCTAAAATGACTTAAGTGACCAAGCAGTTCCTAATTGTTCTTCATGTGTTCCCATTGCAGGGGGTTGTGTCAAAGGTGATTGGTGACTGAAATAGGAACCAATCTGGGTTATAAGGAGCAAGGAGAGATGGCTTCTTCCTTTTTTTTTTTTAAAGATCTTTTTGTTGGAAAATTGCCAACACTAGCTTTTTTTTGGACTTCCAGTGAAGTCATGATGGTGGTGGGTTTCTCTACCCACTCCCTTACTCCTCAACTCTTCACTGGCAACAATGGAAACTTCATGTACTTGCCTGGAAGAGGCTGAGATAGGGACCTTAAGTCCTTGGCTGCAGCTTCTGTTTTGTGTTTTGTTTTGTTCTTTTTTCCTGAGCCAAGGTCACTAAATAGTAACCCTGTGAAATGGATGTTTCCAGCCCTGTCGTTACTTTTAGAGTTTGAGAAGATAGGAGCTTGTTACCCAGCAGGAAATGATTTCAACACTACCTTCTTGGAGAAGGGTACCATCACCAGGAGTATTGTGCAACTGAAAGGACCAAAGAGCCTGAAAGTAGAAATCTGAGGTGAATGTGAAATACATATTTAGTAGTCCTATAGTTATCTTTACCTCTCAGGAGAATTTAATGGCAATGATGAGCTAATTTTTTAAGTATCTACAAATGTGTGCTTATGGGTCCTTCACTTAGCACAATACCTGGCATAAAGTAGGTGCTTAATAAGTGTTTATTGACTCAGCTATTGACTTTTGCATTTAAAAAAATTTTTGGTAGAGGAAATAGCTGACTTGTAACTGATATCTACTTCGTTCACTGAGGACCTTGTTAATTTAAGAGGAGACCTCAGGTTGTAGTTGAATTCTGTAATTCATAAAAGCACCCAGCCTTTCTATATGCATCTATGTGGATCAGGTTTGATTTGGCATGTTTGGTTCATTTTATTCATGTCCATAGTTCTCTTGGAAATCTCAAACTATTGCTTTGATCTAGATCTCCACAGAGGTGTGTAAAAGGCTCTCCAGCTTTCATGAAAGACCTTAAGGTAACAATGCTGTCCTGGTCATATTAGAAAGAAGGAAGCAGTAATTGCAAAGAACTAAGAATAGGTCATGCCAAGTGAACCTCATTTCCTTTTTTTGACAAAATTATTAAACTGATAGATGAGGGGAATGCTGTAGACAAGAGTTTACCTTAATTTGAACTAAACTTTAGAGTGTCTCATACTATTCTTGTGGAGGAGATGGAGAGATGTGAATTAGATGATAGTTGGCAATGAATGGTTCAATGTCAATGTAGAAGAGGTCTTCAGTTGTGTACCCCCCAGGCATCTGTGTTTTGGCAGCAAATCACATACTCAGATGAAACAAAACTGGTAGGGACAACTAAGGCACTGGATGATTTAGAATCAACAAACTTTCCATCAGGGCCTACTATGTGTTGTTACACAGAACGTAAGCTTCTTTAGGGCAAAAACTGTTTCACTTTTGTCCTACTAGCCCCAGTTCCTAGCACAGTGCACACTGCAGGCACTTAATAAGTGCTATATGGTTGATTGCTAGAAAGGCAACCCCAAAGCTGCTGCTACCCAAGAACTCCTCTTGGTAGCAAGAAAACTCTCCGGAAAACAGCATTGTTCAGAAAATGGGTCCTAGACTCCTTAAATTTGGGGTTGCTAGAAAGATATCTCTGAGACTTGTGCTAAAAAACTCATCTTCTTTGCTAGATTTTTAATTGGAGTGTAAGTGCTTCTCTCCTTTCTGATGCTTTTTTCCAGCAACTCTTGTCCAGGTTTTCCCTGGGCCGCCAGTAATGAAGGGTGGGAGGGCTAAACTTTTGGTTTTGGAGTTAGGGGACCTGACACCCTCCTTTACTAGTTCTGTGCCCTTGGGCAAGTCATAATCATTCTGAGCCTCAGTTTTCACATCTTTTACATAGAATGATATTTGTACTGATTTTGTCAGGAGTTGCTCTAAACAAAGTGCTTCATCAACTCTAAAGTACTGTAGAAATGTGAGCTTAACATATTATGAGTTACCAAATATTTATTTATGTCAGTCAACTATCATTTATTAAGGACTTATGTACCAAGCACACCTGGGGATATCAAAAAGGCAAAACCGGATTCTGTAAGGAACTTACATTCTAAGGGGAGAGCCAACATGCAAACAACTATGTACAGACAAGATATATACAGATAAGATAGGTTGTGGTTGCTCTTGGGATAATATTAGTTTTGAGTTGTAAGGAAAACATTTATAGAAGAGAGCATTCCATCTACAAAAGTAGTCAGCAAATGCTAATATTTTCCCTTTTTGGACAAGGTTTTGTTGGCCCTGCATACAACTGAAGAAACAATTTGAATTGATTAAATTGATGTGATTTATTTTTATGGTAAAACCCATCAAAATATATACACTTTAAAAACAACAACAATATAATCTCGGGAAGCTTGCTTATACAGTAAGTTAGGATTTTCCGAAGAGGAGAAGAACTTAATCAACTCCGTCCAAAAATTCCCCTCGCAGTTTGGGCACTAACTTTCCTTCTCCTACTTTGTGATTTGTAGGGAAAGAAAAGCAGCGTCCCAAGACCCGATTTCGGACAGGGAGGTCTAAACTAGGAGGGGTTCCTGGTTTCCCCTCTAAGAAGCGTGTTTCTCAAGCACTCCTCCATCGAGCTTGGGCGTTGCTCTTTGACAAACATCTACCGCTGCTTGGGGGCCATTGTGCGACTGTGCTTTCCTTCCAAGGTAGGCTGACTCTAAGACTCAGTCCTCTTCCACTCCACCCCCCCCCCCCCCCCCCCCCCCCCCCCCCCAGGTCCGGCTTGGTGTGCGTCCTTGCACCAGAAACACAGTCCACCGAGACCTGCGCTCGGGACGCATCTCCTAGGCTTCGCTGTTTACTTTCGGGCAGCAAATCCACTTTCACCTTCTTCCTCCTCCCCACCTTTCCCCTTCTCTCTGTTCAGCGGATGCTCTTGGAGTTTGGAGAAACTCCCGTCGCGCGCCGCCCGCCCCCGTGCTTTTTGCCGCCCTGCGCCGCAGAGTAGCGAGCTTAGAGCACAAGTTCTAACTAGGGGTGGGGAGAATCTGGAGAAGAGGAATGCGCTGTCATCCACGCAGCAGACGAGGTCGGCTCGAAGGATGCTCCAGCCGATCGGAGCAGGGGGTTGCGCTGGGGTGGAAGGGGCGGGCCGGCTTCGGCCTCTCGCATTTCCTGTGACAGGGGCAGCTCCGGCCTCCCCCCGGCTCTAAGCGGGCGGCCCGACCATTTCCTGAATCGCTGGAGCGTAGGGAGGGCAATAGCCGGACTGTACCATTATGACAAGGTGCATGTGGGGGAGCGCTGGAGGAGGAGGCACGCTCGGGCTATTCTCAAGGACGACGAGATCACGAAGCGCTGCCCTTTCCCCACCTAGGGGGCCCGGGGGCTCGTCTAGAAAGAGGGTGAGAGAGGGCGTTTGGCGGGCAGCACTTCCGTGCCGTGAGCACGCCCCCACGCGATCCCCCTCTCGCTGTCTCCCGGTGGTTCCACCCAAGAGGCAGGCTTCTCTCCTCCAGTTTTCTGTTCACCCCGGAGCGCCCGGGACTTGCTAGATCTCGGGGACTGCTGCCAGGAGCCGATATGTCGGTGGCGTTCGCAGCTCCAAGGCAGCGGGGCAAGGGAGAGATCACTCCCGCGGCGATTCAGAAGGTAGAGCAGCGCTCCGGGGAGACGGGCGGGGAGGGGAAGATCCCTTCTAGGGGCGGGTCTGAGTGGGGGCCGGCTGTGTGTGTGCGCGCGCGCGGGGGGGGGGGGGGCGGGCCGCGGGCTGTGGCCTAGGGGGGGGGGGGGGGGGGCGCGGCGGCAGGCAACACTGCTTTCTCTGACGGACTTTTCCCCGCGCTCTTGCACACTTTCCCACACGTACAAAAGCCCCGTCAAGCGCCGCCTGATTTCTCCGGGGATGGGGCGGCGGCTGGTTCGTGAGGGAGCCGCTGGAGGGGGGGGGGGGGGGGGGCCCCGGCCCCCGGGGGGCCGGGGGGGGAACCGCGGGGGGGGGGGGGGGGGGGGGGGGGGGGGGGGGGCGCCGGCGGGACGCCCGGGGGTTTGTGGCTCTCCCGCCCCCCACATGGCGCTTCTGGGGTTACTTTCGTGACGCCCCGCCCCCTCCCCGTCGCGCAGGCCCCGTGCGGCGCGGGTGGGGGCGGGGAGCGGCGGCGCGCCGTGCGCTTTCCGTCGGCGCTCCACTCCGCGCTGGGGTCCTGGAGCCCAGCGGGAATGAGGGAGTGGAGGCGTCTGTGGGAGCTGGGAGGAGGGGGAGCCCCTGGGGTGCTCGCCGCCATCCTTCCTCCGCCCCCGCTGTCCTCTGACCTTTGCCTGAGGTGGGATGCCGTGCGGCGGGAGGCACCGAGGCCCCTCGTGTTGTCCTTAATTGGCTCAGAGGGAGAGCAGCGGCGGCGTGAACTGCAGTTTTGGAACTTTTAAAAACTTCATTCTTAAGTGATTTTTGTTACGTATCAAACGTTTTTACTTTGGTTAAAGTTGAAGAAAAGGGAACCCGAGACATCCCTAAGTCCCAGTGTCACCGCAGGATTGACCGCTCTATAAATATTGTTGACATGCTGTTAACTGCCTTTTAAAAAAAAAAACCAAAACGAAAAAACCCCATCAAATTAGCGTTCCCCTATGGGTTTAAAGGTTTGCCTAGGTGTTTATTTTTTGAGCTTAATGCGTAGGCTGTGCTTCGATGATGCAGTTTTTATATTTTATAACACGTTAGGGAGATTTCCAGCTTTTAAGACTTAAGTATAAAGAATGTAAGCATTTGGAATGGGAGAACCCAGATGTGAATTCTGGCTTGGCGACTTATTTATGACTTTTGTCAGGTCACTTCATCTTTTGGAACTTCAGGTTCCTCGTCTGTTTAAAAAAAACAACAAAAACTGAACTGGGTTTTTAAAGTGCTTTCTAGAGCTAAGTGTTATAAACCTAAATATTAATAATGATAGGTCACATTTTTATATAGGTTTTGAATTTTTCAGAGCCTTTTATATGCATTGTATCTTCCTTCTCACAAAAATCCTATTAGCATAGGTCCTGTTATTGTTATTTTTACCAATAGATAAGTAAACTGAGGCTTAGAGAAATTAAGATGAGGTTCACAAAACCAGTAAATGTTTAGATGTAGTATGAATCCAGCTTTTTCTTATTGTGAGTCAAGTACTTTTAATTCCTCCTCGAACACCTCCTCTTTCTCCTCTGTCTTTTTCTCCTCCTTCTGCCCCTCAAGATTCTTAAGACTTTGAGTCAGTCAGAATATTTATTAAACATCTACTGTGAGGTGAGCCAGACCTTGTGTTAAATATATAAAGATACAGAGAAGGTAAAAAAGATAGCCCTTGCTCACGTCTAATGGGGGAGGCAACATGCAAACAATTATGTACAAACTACATACGGCATAAATTGGAAATAATCAACAGAAGGAAGGAACTAGAATTAAGGGGGATCAGGAAAAGCTTTCTGTGAAAAGTGGGATTTTATCTGAAAACTGAAATTTTAGAGAACTGATCTAGTCCAATCACCCTCACCTCATTTTAAAAAACATGTTCATAGACTTAAAGCTGTAACTAACATTAGTACTCACTTAGTACAACCTTCTAATTTTTAAGATGAATAAACTGAGACCCTGAAAGGTGAATTGCCTTAACCATATTCTTTGTTGTTGGTCAGTGATGTCTGACTCTGTGACCCCAGTTGAGGTTTTCTTGGCAAAGATACTGAAGTGGTTTGCCATTTCCTTCTCTGGCTCATTTTACAGATGAGAAAACTGAGGCAGATAAGGTTAAGTGACTTGCTCCTGGTCACACAGCTAGTAAGTGAGGCCAGATTTAAACTCAGGAACATGAGTCTTTATGACTCTAGGCTGGGCATTCTATCTGCTGGGCACTCTATCCACTGTGCCACCCAGCTGCCTAGTGGTTACACTGGTAGAAAATGACAGAGCTGAGAGGGAACTGGGGCTGTGGGAGGTGAGTAGTTTGCCCAAGGTCATGCAGGTTTTGTATTATGTAAATGGGGTCAGAATGTTGATAAAATCTAAAGAAAAGGTAACCTTTCCTTGAGAGGTGATGGTAGACTGTTTCTACTGACTATGGAATGTAAGCAGGTGGGCTGAAACTACTTGTGAAACTTTTATGATACAGATAATAAAGATAAGAAGTAGCTACACATTTAGCTGGCTTTGGTGGCAGAAAAACTAGGTTGAATTCAAGGCCTGCCTCTTAAAAATAATAACTGTATGACTCTGAGAAAGTCACTTAACCTTTCAGTTTCCTTAGGCAACTAAGACTATAAATTATAGATCTGTATCAATCAGGTCAGACTTCCCTCCCACACCTAATTAAATATATACAGTGAAGGTTGTTAGATTCTGGAGTGGATCACAAAGGTGTTCTCAGTCTCCATCTTTGGAGTCTTTAAAAATAGCAGAGAGTACCATCTTCCAGAGGGCAAGTATTAGATTGTTCTTTGAGGTTTTTAAAAACCTTAATACAAATTATTTAGCCTGCATTGAGCAGCCTTCTGTTAGCAAAGAGTTAAAACCTAGTAGAGATAAATGTTAAACCATTGCCACCATCTTAACCACCTCCCCTCAGACCATGATGGCTTTAACCCAGGACCCTGAACCCAAGAACTCCAGGAATAGTAGTGTCCTCCAGAACATCAGCCTACCTCCCACAGTCATCATTGAAGGGAACATTCCATGTGGAAAAGGGGCTTACCTTCTTCATCAATAACAGCACCAACCACTGACCAACTACCATGGTTGGACAGGTTAGCCCAGGCTCCTGGGGATGGCAGTGTCCCTTAGTCTAATCCAATAAACATTTATTAAATGCCTGCTATGTGCCAGACACTGTTAAGCACTGGGGATAAAAAAAGAAAAAGCAGTCCCTACCCTCAGGAAGTTTAAGATCTAATGGGTTTGGGGGAGACATCATACAAAAGGAGGTAGGAAAGTGGGGGTGGGGGAAGAGTCTAGGGGGTACCTGGTGCTGGGACAGCTTATTCTGTGGAGCTGAAACTAGGCAGAGCCAAAGATGCAGAATGATGTGGATCAAGAAGTCTTGTTTCTGTGTTCTATAAAAGAAGGTATTGGGAGAAATTTGGTACTCTACCCTCCAGTCAGAAGGGAGAGGAGGCTGAGGGGGAGGTGGTATTTGTCATGGCAAGAAGTTAGTATGGTGATAAGTGATGAGCTTAACCTGGGTAGGACATCTTGTCTGTGGAGTTGAGGCCAGGCAGAGTAGCAGATGCAGAGTGGAATGAGCTCAGTACCAGTCCTACTTCCAGCCTTGCCCCCGTACTCATCATTGTGGTAAGTAATTCTGTGGAGAAGTGGGTCATCTTTGACACCACCACTGCCACCACCACCACCACTGATGACCAGCTGCCACCAATGGGGGAAATTAGGTAGCTAGGTGGTAAAGTCAATAAAGCACTGAACCGGGAATCAGGAAGACCTGAGTTTAAATTGAACTTTAGATCTTAGGTTTCTTCTTCTGTAAAGATTGGGATAATGATAGTGTCTGCTTCTTAGGGTTGTTAGGGGGATCAAATGATATAATATTTGTAAAGCCCTTTGTAAACCTTAAAAACATTATATAAATGATAGCTGTTATTAATGGTCTTGCTTCAAGCCCAGTTTCCTTGGTCATCTTCCAGGGAAGTGGCTACTGTGTGGCAGATGGGCTAGTGATCCTTGTCACTTACCACCTATCCCCTATAGGGATGCCTAGTTGAAGCAGCAAGGCATGCTGAAGGAGGGACCATTGGCAGTATGTGCTGGGCAGATCAAACTACTTACACCACTGATCACCTACACTACCACCTCTCTTCAGACTTTGATGGAGATTGCATAGAACTCTGAATTTAAGAGCCCTAGAATTAGCAGTGCTCCTCGACCACCAGCCTAATCCCCCAGCTCACGCTATTGTTCAGTTGTGTCTGATTTTTTGTGACCCCATTTGGGGTTTTCTTAGCAAAGATATCAGAGTGGTTTGCCATTTCCTTCTCCAGCTCATTTATGCAAGAAGAGATGAGGCAAACAGGGTTAAGTGACTTGCCCAGAGTTGGTCACACAGCTAGTCTCTGAGGCCAGATTTGAACTCTTGAAGATACGTCTTCCTGACTCTAGGCCCAGTGTTCTATCCACTGAGCCAGCTATCATAGAGGGGAGGAATAATCCCTGAGGAGAAGGCACTGACCTTCATTGCTACTACCAACACCAGTCACTCATCAGTGAATACTGTTGGACAGGTAAGCCCAAGAGTGCATGGTTCCATCCCAGGTCCAGGATCTATCATCCTGGGAATTGACCCCTATGGAGATGAGACCCGGCAATTGCTTCTATAGGTGCTGAAGCAAACTTCTCAACAATCGCAATTACTGAAGACCCAGAAAAGAAAGTTCTCAACCCCACTGGTCTTGGTTTCTGTCAAGGAGTTCAACATCAGGAAAAAAAATCAGTGGAAACAACGTTAAAGAAACAGTGCCATCTGCTTTGCTACTGCACCCTTAATAGCCACTGTGCTTTTCCATTGGACTTGAAGCTGAAACTTCCTATATGTCTTGTTTCCACTATTAGAATATGATCTCCTTGAGAGCAGGGGTGGTCTCCGATTTTGTATTTATATCCCCAGTTCATTGTGCAGAGTAGTCACTTAGATGTTCATTCTTTCAATTCTTAAGATATTCCCAAATTTTGGGAATAGTATAAGTATATGGGAAAGTCTTAAGAGAATTCAAAGAAGATAGATTGGCTAAGATGATCAGGATAGGCTACCTGGAAGAGGCAATTTTTTAGTTGGACCTTGATAAGTAGGGTAGGATTTCACATTTAGAGTGTCTTGGAATATAAGTAGTAGTTTGTGTGCTGTGGGGAGGTGGGATGAGATTGTTGGGAAAATTTGTTATGGATTTAGTGATTGAAGAATAGTGTGAACTGAGGCTGGAAAGCCTTAAGTGATATCCATATTGTAGAGAACTTCAAATGCCAGGCTAAGAATTTTTTTTTTTTTCATCAGAATAGTGTTTGAATCTGAATTGTCCACTAAGGTTAATATGTCCTTGATATATAGGATGAAGAGCGTGGAAGCAGGGAAACAGGCTTTTGGGGAAAATGCTAATGATTCTATTTCAAATACTCCCTGTCAATCCATCTATGATTTAGTAGGTAAATCTTAGAAAGTTGCTGAGTGACTTGCTAAGGTCACATTAGTAACCCAGGACTTCCAGGCTCCAAGTCCTCATTGTATGTTTATTATAGTTATTATCATTTACTGTAATAGTGACAATTTCTGTTTTTTCTTTTAACAAGTAAGAACATAAATATGAATAAAATGTCACAGTTAAGGACCTATTTAGATAGTGTTTTAAAGTTCATGAAGTGCTTTAATGAATAGTATCTTTTGAGTCTCTTAAGACCCCTGTGAGGTAGGTGCTAACTCCCGATGAAGAAAGTAAGGATAGGAGACAGAGCCATCTGTAGTCACACAGCTAGTTAGTGTCAGAGGTGGGGTTCCATCCTAAGTGTTCCTTATTCCCATGCCTAGCATTCTATTTACATTGACAAGTTGCCTGTCTAATATTAATGTTGATGCTCTTATTAAAAAATTGATGAATGCTTTTTAATATCCTTGTCATTTCCCACTGATTCTTCCACAATAATATATCACTAGTAACTAAATCATTAAGTTTAATATGACTTATTTTATTTAAAAGTAAATTATATTACTTTTTAAATGTTTTAAAACTAGGAATGCTTTAGATGGTGGTAACTTGCATGTTATAAGGTAATATTGATTTTGTTTTCAGCTGTTTTTATTATGTTAGTTTATCGTTTTATTGTATCAAGTCTATAATTCATTCTGAGCAGTCCAGAATTAACTTTTACAGAAAGATGTGTTTAAATTTAAAAGAAGGAAACCTTCAACCTTCCCTTCTAGACTTCAGACAATAATTTAGATCTAGTAGAGGAGACAGTGGTAACTTGAACTTACCTTAACCACTTCTTTCCCAAACAAAAAAAAGACTGTACAAGGGAAAAAAACACCACCAGTTTACTAAATAGAAGATGATAATATGTGTTTTTAGAAATCCTTGATAGCAAGGCAGTGAAGTGTAGTGGAAAAGGCTGTGGGCTTTGAGTCTGGAAGGTTTTTGATTCAAATCCCTCCTTTGACACTTGCTGTCTTGGGGACTCCATGACCAAGTCAAATATTCAACTTCTGTGTCTTTTCTCACCTGGAAAACAGGGATAATAATACCTGTAGCATCTACTTCACAGGGTTGTTTTGTGGCTGTTTTTGGTCTGGACCTGTGATTGAAATGGTGGAGGGAACTCCCAGTGAGGAAACTCCCTATATCAATGCACATTTGCAACTGTTCCCTGCACCTTTATACACTTAGAGAATTGGGTCAGTGAGAGGTTAAACTGACTGACCCAGGCAGAGGCAAAGCTTGAATGTATGGTTTTGTGACTCCCATCATCTGTCCACTAGTGGTACCTCATTGCCTCTTATCAGGGTTGTTATAAAGGTCAAATGAGGTTTTGTATGTAAAGTGCTTTACAAAACTTAAAGTGCTCGCCTAAAAAGTGTCAGCCATTATTATTATTAAGTGATGTGGTGAGATTCAGGGAGTAGAGAGCTGGACTTGAGTTAGGAAGTCCTGGAGGTACTATGACTCTGGGCAAATCACTTTTACTTCTCAGTGTTTTGGGTAACTTATTAAAACTGTAAGGTACCTGCCTATCTGCATTGGTAGAGGAAGTTCCTCACCAGGAAGAGCTTTCTATACCTATGAAATCAGAAGTCATTCTAAAAAAATTATTTTTTGCATTTAAAAAAATCTGTTTTCATAGAGGTTTTATATAAACATTATTTCCATTTTAAAACTCAAGTAGTTGAATACATAATTTTATGTAAAAAGAGACATAAGTAATTTAATTTCTTTTTTAAAAAGCTAAATAAACTATGTTTATTTAAACTAAAAAGTAAAATGTCAGAGTAAGCAATTAATTTTAAGGTGTTGCTGGTTATGCCTTTACATTTCTCTATGATGCTTTTATGATAATAAGCAATAGTTGCTTTGGGGTTTTTATCATGGGTTCTTCAAAGTTAGAGTCATTTTGAAAAACAGCACTTGTTAATATTGTAGGTTTTTGAGCTTATGATACTCTTATCCGATATTCAAGTTTATGACAAATTTTTTCAAATTTTATTTCAGATGTTGGATGAAAATAACCATCTTATTCAGTGTATAATGGATTATCAGAATAAAGGAAAGACTACAGAATGCTCTCAGTAAGATTGATCTGAAACTTTTTTTTGGTATTGATTTTTCCATTTTTATAAAAAGTGAAATGTATTGTTTGAGGGAGTTAAATTTATTTTTAAGACTTCTCACTCTGCTATACAAATAAATGATGTAAAGCATATATTATATCATTCATAAAAAAAATTAGATCTTTCTGTATTGGGAAATTGTTACACTCTGAACTATAGCTGAAGAAACATGAGTAATTTGTAATAAAATAACTATATAGTTGATTACAGTATATTTATATAGACCAGACTGTCTAGATGTCTTTAAGGTGACTTAAATATCTTCTCCAAGTTCATGTAATAACTTACAATTTCTGTAGTGGAAGAATAAGTAGAATTGAAATGTTTAAAGGGAATATAGAACACTTGTTCCCCCAATGTGTCAGCACAGATAAATGCTTCAGGAAGAACTTGCTGGTGTACCATAACAAGCCAGGCTTTCCCAACGCATCTGGCCTGTGCCCTTCATTAACCTCTCTTCTCATTTTTCTCATCTCCCCTGAATTTTCTTTTGTCTTTTTATTATAGTAAGAGTTATTTTTTTTTAACAGCCATTTGGCCTGTTCCATCAGCAATGTGGATCCAGTAGAAAGAGTATTGAATTTGAAGTCAGAGGAAGTGAGTTTGAATGCTAACTCTTCTTGCTTTTGTGACCTTGGGCAAAACATTCCTCCTTTTGAGGCCTCATTTCCTCATCTGTAAAAGGATAAGGTTAGAATAGGTGATCTCTTAAGGTCCTTTCTAGTTCTAAATTTATGAGCCAATAATGCTCATGCTCAACAATTTGATTATTGGGTAGGACACTTTCAACCTATAAGCTATACAAGTATGTTTTAACCAGTTTAGGAATTTATGTGTCTTAGAATGATTAAGTTTGGAAAACATTGATCTAGAAAAGTTCTCAAGTGTGGTTGTTACTTCTAATTAGTCTTCAAAACAGGCTTTAGATAAAGGGATTTCTATTTCTGAAGGGACAGTATTGTAGAGTAGATAGATGGCTCAGAAAATAGGCAGGAAAGAATCATAGGACTGAAGCTAACTTTTCCTGTTTCACATGATAAAGTGACCTTACTCCTTACCAAGACTAACCTTTCTGCCTGTTCAGGTAATCCCATTCCATCCCATCTCTTGTAACAGATTACCTCCTTTGTCATCCCCACTCTTTAACTTATTTTCAGTCTCTCTCTCTCTGCTGGCTTATTTCTTGTAACCCAAAAAATATGCCCTTTCCCCCCCATCCTGAAAAAACCCTCACTTGACCCTTCCATCTCTGCTAACTATCATGCTATATCTCTTCTACCCTTTGTAACTAAACTCCTCAAAAAGACCATCTGCAATAGGTGCCTCCACTTTCTTGTCTCCTCTCTTTTTAACCCCTTATAATCTGACTTCCAACTTTATCATTCTACCAAAATAGCTCTTTCCAAAGTTATCAGTGATCTCTTAGTTGCCAAATCCAATGGCCTTTTCTTAGTCCTCATTCTCCTTGACTTCTCTGCAGTTTTTGATATTGTTGATCACTCTCTTTTCCTTGATAAATTTTTTTTCTCTAGGTTTTCAGCATAACCCCCTCTTTCCTGATTTTCCTCCTACCTATTTGTCTGCTCTTTTTCTCTTTCCTTTGATGGCTCCTCCTCCAGATCATGCCTTCTAACTGTAGGTGTCTCTCAGGGTTCTGTCCTGGATGCTCTTCACTACTTCACTTGATGATTTCTGTCAGCTCTTATGGATTTAATTACCATCTTTATGTTGATGACACTCAAATATACCTTTCCTGCCCCAGTCTCTCTGCTGACTTCCACTTTCACATCTGCAGCTGCCTCTCAGCCTCTTGAATTGGATGGATGTCCAGTAGATATCATAAACTTACTATGTCAAAACAGAATTAAATATCTTTCCTTCAAATCCTACCATGTCCTACCTTCCCTGTTACTGTAGAGGGCAACACCTTCCTCCTAATCCTTCAGGCTTGCAACCTAGGAATTATCCTGGACTCCTCACTATCTCTGACTCCCCATATCCAAGTTGTTGCCAAGGTCCTACAACATTTCTGCACCTCCTTTTCTCATCCTGACACCACCCCAATTCTAGTATGGGCTTTCATCACCATCCATCTTGATTATTGCAATAGCTTGCTGGTGGATCTTCCTGCTTCAAGTCTCTTTCCACTCCAGTCCATTCTCCATTCAGCCACTAAAGTGATTCCTAAGACACAAGTGTGATCATGTCACTCCCCCTACTCAGTAAACTCCAGTGACTCTCTGTTGCCTCTAGATCAAATACAAAATGCTCTACTTGTCATTGAAAGCCCTTCATAACCTAGTACCCTCCTACCTTTCCAGTCTTCTTACAACTTAGTTCCTCACATGTACTCTTCAGTCCAGTATCATTGGCCTTTTGGCTGTTCCATCAAGAAGACACTCCATCTCTTGACTCTGGGTATTTTCTCTAGCTATCCCCCATGATTGGAATGCTCTTCTTCCTTTGCTCTGACTACTGACCTCCTTGGTTTCCTTTAAGTCCCAACTAAAATCTGACCTACTGCAGGAAGCCTTCCCAATCCCTCTTAATTCTAGTGCTTTCTCTCTATTAATTATCTCCTATTTATCCTGTATATAGCTTGCTTAGTAGACATTTGTTTGCATGTTGTTTCTCCCATTACATTGTAAGTTCCTTGAGGGCAAGGACTGTCTTTTGCCTCTTTTTGTATCTCTAGTGCTTAGCACAGTGCCTGAAACATAGTAGGTGCTTAAAATTTCTTTATTGATTGACTGATTGAATGACATGTTGCCTCTCTAGTGTTAATGGGAGAGAAAAAAGGAATATGAAGAGAAGGAAAAAAAGTCATGAAAATCTTGAGCAAACTGTCCAAATCTTTGCTGATGTATAAAATGTAGATTGTATATAGACTGTATATAAAATATGAAGTTTGAGGTTCTCCTAACTATTTGAAAAGAACATTGAACTAGGAGTTAGTATCTTGTCCTAGTTCTGCCACATTACTTGTGTGACCTTGGTCAAGTCACTTTTCTTTGGGCCTCAGATTTCTTAATCTTTAAGATGGATACATTGGGCTTGGTAATCTCTGAGTTCCCTTCCAGGTCAAATATAATGTCATTCTGTGAGCTTTGTGACTCAGGAAATATCCTAATGGAAGACTACTTCTGTTTAAAAGGTTGTTATGACATATATGGCTTTCATAGTACAGAAATTGATACTGGAAATTATGTTACCTCACACTTCTAATATCTTTTCCCCCAGTACTTAATATATCTTATATGTGATTGCGGATAGTATAAAGTCTTCACTTGTTTACCATAACTCTCTTAATTATTGCAGCGACTTAAAGATAATGACTTTTCAGCAATTGGCCATGTGCTGACTCTGCTCTGCTACATCTCTGCCACACGTACCTCAGAGGGCAGTATTACTACCATGATAAATATATTTGGTTTTCTAAATCTATTTACATGCTGCAGTTTCCAGTCTCAGTTTTTGAAAACTACAGGTTTTGGAAACCACAGTATATCTTTTTATAGGGGTGTTCTGAAATTCAAAATATTCTCAATTCAAAATTTATTTTGATGTAGTATATTTGAAAAAAAAATCAATAGAAAGGTTGTCAAAAACACATTCACATTGCTTTATAAAATCTAAAGCGTATTTTCCCACAGCTTGTAGATGTAGGTGTATTCTTAAAAAGAAAGCAGCACATTAATTCATTTTCAAATTGATTTTGTAACTACATGAGAAAACTGAGCGATAATTACTTTATTTGTCCAAGACAGTCAAAGTTTTAGATTTTTATGAGAGCTATTTCTAGTACAACAGGTTAATAATTGTATTATTTAAATAAGAATCTTAAGTTCTCTTTTTTTCCCTTCAATAGATGCATAAAATAATTTTAGCAGAATAGGTATATGTATTTTAAATACTTAAATTGATTTGTGATTTCATCATTTAGGAGTGCTATCTAATTATGAAGATTTTCTCCCATCTCTCCATCTCATCTGACTGTTATCCTTGCTCTCCCAACAGTTTGGGGTAGGGAGTGGGGAGTACCCAATGTGTTGGAAGTATTTCTTGACTTAACTTGACATTGCAAGGATACTAATGGATTATTCTGGCACTTCTTTCCACATCTTCACCCAGTCTTCCTGCTACATAATTCCTTGATGACATCCTTTACTTCTGTTGTTCTTCATAGTTCTTCCTGGTTATATGTTGCAGCCTGCTCCATGAACTCACCATGCAACTTTTCATTGCCCCTTTGTGTAATACTTTTCTTTAGTTATATGGCAGAAGTGTCAAACTTGTTGCCTGAGTGCCTAGGGAACCAGATTAAAATGTGATTGGGAAATGTTTAACAAAATAAATAAAAACACAGTAAAACATAGGTAATATTAATTTGAGGTTTTCTAAGTCAATATGCACCTAGTGTGGATCCATTTTTACTTGAGTTTGACATCACAGCCTTTGAAGAACTACAGATGAGTATCACACATAGGTCAGTGAAAGCAGTGAAAGGCCCACTTTTGGAAGTTAACTGTAAATGTAAAATTTTTTAAAAACAAAAAATTAAATAGATTTTCAGTTAGTGCAACATGAGAAACTTAAAATATTGGTTAATGGACTTTTAACTCATTCTTCACCTTCCTATTAGATCGTAGACTGGGAAAGAATCATGAATCTTCCTGATTTTTCAATTCTCTAATGATTCCTTGATTTAGAAATAATTCTTTCACATTCATGTTGTGTTCTATTACAATTAGAAGTGATATTATTACTTAGTGACTTAATATTCCAGAAAAATCTCAATAGCACACATTTTGGTTTAAAAATTTTTAGTGTTATTTATTTTTTATACCACCTTCATTTCTCAATATGTACATCCATGTGTGTATGTATATATGTGTATACATACACATGGACATATACATACATGCGCACCCTAATGTGCAATCCATCTCTCATAACAAAGAATAAAAAGAGGAAAAAACAGCCAGCAAAAGTGAGTAGCATGTTATCTGAATCAGATGATATGTGCACTATTCCACACCCCATAGTCCTCTACTTCTGTAAAGGAGGGAAGAAGGCACATTTTCTCATTTCTTCTCCTGAGTCAAACTGCCATTTTAATTTCAAAGTTTTGCTTTTTTGTTCTTTTTCTTTTTTTATTGTAATCATTCCATATTTTGTTTTTCTAGTTCTGCTTGTCTTTATTAGTTAATGTATCTCAGAAGTCTTCATGTTCATAATTTCTTATGGTGCAGTAATATTCTATTACATTCATGTGTCACTTAAAAATTTTTTTTTTCTCTAGTACATATGTAGTTACTTTTTAAAAGCAGGGGAATGTCATGGCTAGATCTGTGCCTTAGGAAAATTAATTTTTGCATTTGTATAAAGGATAGATTAAAGAGGAGGAGGAATAGGAAGGAACTTGAGGCCAGTAGGAAGCTATTAACATAGTCCAGGGGAGAGGTGGTAAGGGCCTAAGCTGTTTCACAAAGGTTGAGAATCATTGCTCTATGTTAGCCAATCAAATTTATCGCTGTTTATGACTACTTTTGAAGTACTATTCTGACTTCACTGTTGTAGTAATGGCAAACATTTTGTTTACCTAGTGTATAGGATATGCAAAGCTAAATTAGAAAAGCAAATTAATAAAAAATTGTTGGATTAGTTAGACACGAGAGGTACTGATATCTGTATATAATTCTACAAATACTGAGAGGTAGGAAAATGAAAACCTGAATGACTTTTAAAAAAAACTATATCAGCATTAAAAATGGTATGACAAGTTTTGAGAAAAGAAAGACCTTATATGTAGCAGTAAGTCTTGTGGATTTCTAAACGGGAAATTCCATACCATTTCCATTCCTGTCACAAAAAATTGCTAAAATAAAAATGTTTACTGTGGTATAATGAAAAATTTCTTATACGTGGGCAGTGGCACTCAGTAATGATGCTTGACTATTTTAATAACAAAATTAATTGCTCTCGTTATATTAAGAGAGTTGTGGTATAATGGAAAGAGTGCTGGCCCTGGCCTCAGAAAACCTGGGTTCATATCCTGTTTCTGATGATTACTTCCTGTATCACCATCAGCAACATCAGTAGGCATCAGTTTCCTCATGCATAAAATGAGTGGATTAGACAGATGGTCTCTAGTGTCTTCAAGCTCTGGACCTATGCGCCTATAAATACATTTTTTCTTTGTCTTTATCCCTATAACAATGTTTAAAAATCCAATAATGATTGTATTACATAGTGTATATGCAGAGAGGAACACAAGGCTACAAACTAGTTATAACTTTTTATCTAATAACTAGTGCTGAAGAAAATACGCCCTTTTTTCTTAGGAGGGAGGAAGAGACATGAATGTCATGAAAGTCATAACTGAAGGGTATAAGATGGGACAGAATTTAGCATAATTCCTCCACTCCTGTTTTTGGAAAGCATTTTTTTTTTTAGCACAACCTTTATATTGGGAAACATAGTTAATTCGAATAAAAAGATTTTTTTGAATTACTGTTAGGTTATTTAAACATTTTTTAATAATAGTTCTTACAGTTGCTTAGTAACTTAGTTTCTTGACTTAACTTGAAGTATATAAATGTAAGGTGGGCTATTCCTGGGTTTACTTTTATACTTTTGTGAGGAATGAATCAAATGTATCAAGTTAATGACATAAGTGAAATTGTGGGGGGAGTGCTTAATCAGTAAACTAAATTAGTGAGCTTTAAAATTTTTTTTAACACTTTGTAGCATGGGTAAGCACTATCTTTCTGTGTTGTTACTATATAATATTGCATTTATTGATGTAAGACTAAACTAACAGATAGTGATTCCAATTTATTTTGTCTGCTAAGTCCCAATGGATTTGCTGATTACAAAGGGCCTAGATCTTTGGCAGTTTCTTTATTTGTGAGAAGAGATTATGCAGTTTTATTATGCTTTCTTGCATTTTAGTAAAATCTTGGATTTATATTTGGGTTTCATATTTCTTTGTGATCTGAAAATGATTCAGTGAAGTGAAACTTAATTTTCACTCCAGTTCTCTTTTATTGGTTCCTATGGAAATCAGTTATTACAGTGAAGTATGCATGGATAAAATATATTTTTCATACTTATTTTGCATAAAAGTTTGAAAAAATTCTTTTGGGATTCCATTGCTTTTTTGATATTTGAATTATAACCTTTATGTATAATTCTTGACTTGATTATAATACATTGTTTATATATCTAAGTAAATGGAAAACAATTTCAGCTTTTAATTTTGGTATTTGGTTTATTTTATTTTTTTTAATAGGTATCAACAGATGTTACATACAAATTTGGTTTATCTTGCTACAATAGCAGACTCCAATCAAAATATGCAGTCTCTCTTACCAGCAGTAAGTACCTCTTCTGTGGTTTAAATTAGGCAGTATTCACAAATGGTTTTGTCTTACTTTTGAAACAGTAAATTATAAGGGAGTCAGCATATTAAATGTATTTGCTTTTCCATCTAAAGTGGAAATCTTATTTTTTGTTAGTGGCTAGATTTAGGGAATAATCAGGTAATCCATTTGAGTACTTTCCTTTTCCTTATCATTTCCCAACTCCCTTTCTTCTCCAGATGTATAGCATTTCTTTAACTGGGAAACTAAATCCTGAATTTAGCATATCTTTTAGTGGAAAGACCATTTGAATGTTTAAAGTGGAACATTTTTTATTATTCCATTTCTATAGAAATCTACTTGATAGATTGACCCAAAGAGGGTAAAGGAGAGTTGATACTGTAGCACTTTAATTAAACTTTAAGCAGGGGAGATGTAAAACTTGGAAACAATAGTTGTTTTTGCAACCTTTGAAGACTCACTGGAGTCATGTGAGGCTGAGTCAATCTAAGCCTGGTTTTTAAAGGCTTTTTTTTTTTATGCTTTACAGAATGCTGTTCTGATATTTTAAAAACCTGCTATACAGTAGATTACATAGTATTTTTCATCCTCAGTAGGAACCTCATTCATCTCAATTATGTGTTACAGTAGATAGCAAATCACTTAACCTCTGTAAGCCTTAGTTTTCTCATCTGTAAAATGGGTATGATAATAGCACCATTGAGATAACATGTAAAAAGCTTTGTAAACCTTAAAGTGCTCTATGAATGCTATGATGATGATGATGATGCTGTTGAGCTAGAATAGTTATAAAAAGTATTTACACTTCATATTTCAATGGACCTCTTATTTTATCACTGTTGGGTACTCTTTCTAATGGTGCAGATTAGATACATCCATTCCTTCTTATCCTGTGAGACTGTTGTCCATGTCTTCTGATAAATCTTTGCTCATTGGGGGTTGGTAAGGGGAAGAATCTATCCTGAGGGACCTTTCAGGTCTCTTAACATTTCCTGTTTACCAGTGCAGCATGTCGACTATCTATCTGCTGCGTATTTCTTGTCATTGTTTTATTACTGACCAACTGCTCTTTTATGGTGGTGGCTGCTAAATTGTATATCATTCTGACTGTGGTTCTTTGGCATTTGAATTCTTTCTTTCTGGCTGCTTACAGTGTCTTTTCTTTGGCCTGGAAGCTCTGGATTTTGGCTATAATGTTTCTAGGAGTTTTCATTTTAGGATGTCTTCCAGGAGGTGTCTGATAAGATTCTTTCTCTTTCCACTTTGCCCTCCAGTTCTAAGAGATCTAGGCAATTTTCTTTTAAGGTTTCTTGAAATATGTGAAGGTTCTTTTATGGTCATGGTGTTCAGATGATCCAGTGCTTCTTCAACTTTTTTCCTCTTCCATCTGCTTACAGGTTAGTTGTTTTTCCTTTGATATACATTACTTTTTTTCCTCCTTTTTTTCCTGTCTTTTGACTTTGTTTTAGTATTTTTTGTTAGCTTACGGAGTTATTGGCTTCTGTTAGGTCCATTCTTATTTTTAGGGAGTTTGTTGCTTGGGCTAGGGTTTGTACCTCTTATGGCAAGCTGTTAATTCTCTTTCCAATTTTTTTCTTCCATAACTCTTATTTCTTTTTCATTTTTTTCCTCAAATGCTTTTATTTCATTTATAATAAACATTAAAATTTTTTTTTTTTTTGAAATCTTGCTTTATCTCTTTCAGGAATTGTAGTTGAGTTAAATTTATGCTAAATCTGTTTTCCTTTGAGGTTTTGCTTGTAGATGTTTTGGAGTAATTTTTTTTTCTTCTGGGTTTGTGTTTTAAACATCCATGTCATCCTAATAGCTTTTTATGGCGGGATTCTTTGGTGTTTACTTATTCTTCCAACCTCCTTCCTGACTTTAGACTTGATGTTAAGGCATGCTCTGCATGCTTATGGAGGGAAGACCTGGTGTAGTTCTGTTGCTGCTTTCTCGGGATGTTGAGTGTTATATTATTCCAATCCCTCAGGGATAGCTCAGATTGGGAACTAGCAAGCTTTCAGAGTCCCTAAAGCAGTCTGATCCCAGGACACGTCTGATTGTTGCTCTTCCCTTATCTGACCTGTGTAAGTTCTTGACCTGGGTTTGGATCTGAGTAAGAGTAGATGCTGCTGGATTTACACCCTCTCAGCCAGCTAGAAAACTCAGCTGGTTCAGAGTAGCAGCACTATAGGCTCCCCACTGCTCTGGGATTTCTGCCCTGGTTATTCCTCTGCAGGCTTCAGATTATGTTAGAAATTGAGACTCTGTTTTGCCTCTGGGGTCTGAGCTGTAATGCTGCTGCACACGTAAGAACTTGCTCCTTTCTAGGTACACTGCCCAGGGTCTTTGAGAGCGCCTTACTTCCATCTCCGTCCTCCCCAGGTCTGAAAATAGATAATGGGTGACAAAGCTGCCAGTTGGCATTTATTAGTAAACCCTGCTTGATGTTACAGTGCCCCTGCAGTTCTCTTCCATAGCATTCATTTCTATTACTACGTAATTTTAAAATTCTTTAAAAATTCTTACATTATTTCTTCTAGGAATTCTAATTGTTCTTGTGGGTAAGCTATTTTGGGATTATTCTCTTCTTCTGGTTTTGTGTCTTGGTCGTTTCTGGCTTTGTAACAATTCTTTATTTTTTGTTCACTCATTTTTCATATTGAGGCCTCTACCCTGAAGGTCCTTCTTCAGTTGCTTTCCCTCTTTCTTGGGGTCAGACTGAGTTAGTGTCCTTTCTTTTGACTTATAATCACCATGGTTTCCCCCTCCTTGAGTTGGAGCTCCTTTCTTTGGGATGGGGAGAGAGAGAGAAAGGAGAGGAGGTCTTTTCTATAATTTCTCATCACAGGCAGTCCCTCCCCTTCTTGGGGTTTTTATTTCCCTTTCTCTTGTCCTTTTCCTTTTTCAGTGCCCCTTTCATCTCCCCCATTTTTTCCCTCTTTGATTTGAGGCTTTAAACATTTTTTTTCCTTCATTGGGAGAAATCTTTCACTTTGATCTCTCTGGATTTCTTACTGCTGAGGCTTTTTTCTTGGGAGTTTCCCTTCCCTCAGGCTTTCACTTTCATCTTCAACCCTCAGGGGATTTCGTTGCCCTGACTTTTTTTCTTGCTGGAAGCCTTTCACTTATACTTTCAGTTTTGCCCCTCAGGGGATCTGACTCTTAACTGCCATTGGCCCTAGGGGTTGTGTCTAGATCACTTATTTAGAGTTGTGTGGTTTATTGGTGTGGGGATGTTGAGTATAGTTTCCTTCTCCTTAGCCATCTTAACGTCTGTTCATTCCCAGTCCTAATTGTTATGAAATTTTTCTGGGCCGCTAGGTTACACAGTGGATAGCTTAACAGGCCTGAAATCAGAAAGATTCTTCTTCCTGAGTTCAAATGTGGCCTCATACTTTTAATAGCTGTGTGACCCTGGGCAAGTCACTTAACCTTATTTGCCTCAGTTTCCTCATCTATAAAAATGAGCTGGAGAAGGAAATGGCAAATTACTTCAGTATCTTTGCCAAGAAAACCCCAAATGGGGTCACAGAGAGTTAGACATGACTGAAACAATTCAACAACAACAATATTTTATGTTATATGACATGACTGAACAACAAATTTGCCTTTTTGCAACTGCCAGTCATTACTCTTGGTTTTGCCCTCTGTGGCTAAAGAGAAAAAAATCTAATCCTTTCTCCACAAGAGAGCCCTTTAGATACTTGAAGAAAACTTATCATATTCCTTTTAAATATCTCTGATTCTTTCATATTTGATACTTCATGTGCTTAAGGCCTTTCTTTCACTATCCTGGTTTTCCTTGAATACCATAGCTTATCATTGACTTATTTAAACTGTGGTTCTACAAACTGAACAAAAGTACTGCAGATGAGGTCCAAGGATGGCAAAGTACATTGGTACTATCACCTCCTTATTTCTGGAAGCTGTGTTTCTCTTAATGCACTCTAAGATTACATTATCTTTTTGGGTTGCCAAAAAGATTGATTTGTGGGTACTGATTAGTGAGTTCGTAGTTCGCTAAAATCTCCTTATCTTTTCCAAACAAACTGCTGCCTAGCCATATCTCCCTGTCTTAGTACTTATGAAGTTGATTCCTTGTACCTATGTGTAAGACTTTGCATTTATCCCTACTGAATTTCATCTTACTAGATTCATTCTAGTGATCCAGTCTGTCAAAATCTTTTTGGATCCTGACTTTGTCATCTAGTATATCATCTATCCCTCCTAGTTTTGTTGTATATATGAATTTGATGAGCATGCTAGCTATTCCTTTTGCCAAGTCTTTGATAAAAATGTTGAACAACACTAATTTTATTGTGTCTTGAAAAACACGTTGTAAAGAGTGAGATAGGATCCTTCTCAGGGGTAGGTAATCCATCTTTCAGCCTGGACTCATACCAAGTCAGCAAATGTTTTTGATTGTATAAACATTCTAATAGGTATTGTGGGAGGATAAGGAAGTAAGACACTTCGTTCTTGCTCTTAAGGGCCTTACCATTTAGTTGGGCATACAAGATGTAAACATATGAAAAGTTACATAACAAGTAAGAAATAACACTTCATGGCAGTGATAGGACATGTTATATGGAGTATAGGACTAATTGTTAAATGAATAATACACATTAGGGGTAATATAAATTAAGAGAATGATAAGATCTTTTATGGAGAGGTTTGGAGATGTTATATGCAGTATAGGACTAATTGCTAAATGAATAATACAGATTACGGGTAATATAAATTAAGAGAATGATAAGATCTTTTATGGAGAGTTTGGGTTTTATCAGTAGTCTGGAAAGCTGCCCAGTATTTTGATAGTCGTGGAGAGCATTTCAGGAGGAATATGATAATGTTGTAGTAAAATAGGTTGCATATGTGTCACTGCTACACAGGTTCTAGAAGAAACTAGATATATCAGAATGAGGTACAGTTTTATTTCTAAACCTACCATAGGATTATAAACTTTCCAGATTTCATCTGAAGACTTATTGGGGGAGATTTTAGCCACAATCAATAAATATTTTTATGATGTTGATCATGTTGTTAAATATTTCTTAAGCTCCCTTTGTGGGCTGGAAGGAAATTTAGAGGTCATCTAATCCAACCCCCTCATTTACAAAGAGGAAGCTGAGACCCAGAGAGGCAAGGAAGAAGGAAGAGTTAAAGAAAATGTCAAGTTTTCACATATGGGAAGCTGGGTAAGTAGTAGTACCATTGACAGAAAGATGTAACTTCAGAAGAAGGAATAGATTTTGGGGAAAAGACAGTAAATTCAGTTTTGAAGGCAGCTAGGAGAGATAGTGGATAGCATAATGGATAGCCTAGAGTAGGAGAGACCTTAGTTCAGATCCACACTCAGATATTTACTAGCTATGTGACCTTGGGCAAGCCACGTAACCTCTGTTTGCCTTAAGTTTTCTCAGCTGTAAAAAGGGGATAATAATAGCACCCACCTCGCAGGTTTGTTGTGAGGATCAAATGGCACAGTGTCAGGTGCATCATAGGCACTATACAAATGTCTGTTCCCCTTTAAGCTAGTAGTTGGCAAAGGTTGTACTTGCACTTGGATCTTTGGATTCAAATTAAATACTCAATCCACTCTGCTCTCCTGTTTTCCCAGAAGAAACAGTTGGATTGGAGCTGAACTGGGAAGACAAGCTAGTTTGGGGAATAGGAGAACAGTTGAATTTGTAAGGTACATAGACAACTTCACGTTGTACACTTTAGGGAGAATACAGTGATTGATGATAACAAATGATAACTCTGGGTCTTGATCAAGAATTACAATTTTTTTTTAGCATGACTTCATTAAAACATTCTAAAAATTATTCGTTAAAGAAAATCCCTTCAATTTATTTGTTTCATTTTAGCTATATTGATTTTAAAAGTTAATGATTAACATTTTAATTAAACTTCTTATTTTCCTCATGTTTTTAATTACATAAAAAAAAAAACTAAACTTACCCATATGGAATAATATAGAATGCTAAGAACTAAGCAAAAATAAGCCTCTTGTTGCTAAAATAGATACCATGAATACCAGGCACTAGAAACTCATGTACTCTAAGGAGAGACTCTAAGGTCCATAACATTGAATTTATTTTATTTTACACAAATTTCTAATAAATTTCTGGATTCTTAGTGAACAGATTTGAGGTTGTAAATCAGAAGAGGGGGAAAGGACTGTACAATGAGAATAGTCATCCATATTTATAGAGTGGTTTCAGATGTCTAAATCATTTTACATTTGTTATTTCACTTGTTCCTCACAGCAACACTGTGAGGTAAGTGTTAATACTAGTCCCATTTTACAAAGGAGAAACATGATTTAGACAGGTTAAGTAGTTTCTCAGGGTCACACAGCTTGTACATGTCTGAGACAGGTTTCAAACTCTAGTCTTCATGATTCTGGAGTCCAGCACTCCATTGATTATGCTGTGTTAATCCCTCCAAATAATAGCAAAATAAGAGAGAGAAAAATAAGACTTTAAAAAATACAATGGTTGGGCTCACAGAATTAAGAAGCAAACCTCTTTAATAAGCCTCACTAGGCACTATATTACAAACTCTTAAGTACATCAAAATTCCATGATTGATCTAGATAGTAACAGTTTTAGTAAAATATGAAGTAAAATAATTGTTATTCCTAATGATATGACCCATAGTTATTAGATAAATTTTTTTGAATAATACTTTATTTTATCTCAATTACATGTAAAAACAATGTTTAACATTCATTTTTTAAAATTTTGAGTTCCAAAGTCTTTCCATCCCTGAATGGTAATCAGTTGGATATAGGTTATACATGTACATGTACATGCAAAACAGATTTCCATATTAGTTATGTTGTGAAAGAAAACAGACAAAAAAACCAAAGACAGTGAAAAATAGTATGCTTTGATTTGCATTCAGACTCCATCAGTTCTTTCTCTGGAGATGGATAGCATTTTCCGTCCTGAGTCCTTTGGAATTGCCTTGGATCATTGTGTTGCTGAGAATAGCTAAGTCTTTCACAGTTGATCATCATAACTATTTTGCTGTTACTGTGTTATAATGTTCTCCTGGTTCTCCTCACTTCACTCTGCATCAGTTCAAATAAGTCTTTCCAGGTTTTTCTGAAATCATCCTGCTTGTCATTTCTTATAGCACAATAGTATTCCATTACAGTCATACCACAGCTTGTTCAGCCATTCCCCAATTGATGGACTTCCCCTCAATTTCCAATTCTTTGCCCACCACAAAAAGAACTACTATAAATATTTTTGTACAAATAGGTCTCCCCCCCCCCCCTTTTTTTTGATATCTTTGGGATACAGACCTAGTAGTGGTATTGCTGGATCAAAGAGGTCACAGTTTTCTAGCCCTGTGCGCTTAGTTCCAAATTGCTCTCCAGAATGTTTGAATTAGTTCAGAACTATGCCATTGTGCATTAGTGTCTTCCCAACCATTTATTATTTTCCTTTTCTGTCATATTAGCCAATCTGATAGGTGTGAAGTGGTAGAGTTGTTTTAATCTACATTTCTCTAATCAGTAGTGATTTAGAGCATTTTTTCATGTGACTATAGATACCTTTGACTTCTTTGTCTGAAAAATGCTTGTTCATATCCATTGACCACTTACCAATTGGGGAATGACTTGTATTCTTATAAATTTGTCTCAGTTCTCTATATTTGGGAAGTGAGGCCTTTATCAGAGACACATCAAGATAAGCTTTAATTATGCCATATAGTTTGTTACAGAAGAAAACAAAGTATGTCATACAATTTAGAAACATTTTCATTTCTAGATAGTTAAAATAGTGGTTTTGTTGCTTAATGGGAAGAGATAAATGTTTACTAGCCAAAAAGCTGGGCTTTACACAATGACTTAATCCTCTATGATTCCAGGTAGACAAGGTTTTTATTCTGTGATATTTAATGGATCTATGATCTGATTCAAACCCATCCATTCATTTTTATCTAGTTTGAGTGTCATTTATGTCTTACATGATACCATCCTCCAGATAAGATCTGTTTAACACACTAAAGGCCTTCCTTTAGGCTTTTTAACACTTGTGGGGAACAATGTAACCCTCAGGATTTCTCTCTCACCACTTGTTCTTACTATGCAACCAGCTTATTTGTTTTTATCTGTCTGTGTATCTGGCATGATCTCTCACCCATCATTTCTTGTACTAGACTTACCATTATCATAGAAAGCTGCAGCCTAAGTCTCACATATGTGTCTCTAGTGCCCTTAGTACTCATGATTTTCATTCTTTGGGATTACGTTTCCTGATTTGTAGCTACAGCGATAATATTTGCATCTTATTTGATACTTAAGATAATTCTGTGACATGGAGACTTTCAACAGTATAATTATTTTTTTATAAATGAGGAAATTAAGGTTTAGAGAGTTTTAAGTGTCTTTTCTATGCTCAGAGAGCCAGTGTCAGAGGTAGGGTTTGACTCCTCATTCCTGACTTCCAAGTTCAACACGCTATCTTTCATGCTTTGATTTTTCTCATAGTCTTCATAAAGTTCACCAGGACAGTGTTGTTACTCAAAGACACAGTTTTTTCGAAATGTACTTCATATGGTTTTGGCTCATTTTCTATCTGTAGTGCTTATCAAAGATAGTCTTAAGTCATAGGACTGCTTATCCTTCTCATGTCATCATTAAACAATACACATTTTCCATAAATTTCAGTGGGTATTTACTTACTTATATCTGTTCTTGTGTTAGAGTGAAAGCTTTTTGCAAGTAGGGATTATTTTATTCATTATATTTGTATTCCCATTGCTTAAATGCTTGTTATTTGATTGACATATATGAACTAATGCAAAGTATATAGCAAGTGGAACCAAGAAAACAGGTTGCAAGAGTACAACAATGTAAATAAAATAAAAGAACAAAAAAACATGAAATGGAATACTAGGAATTATAATGACCAGGGTTGACCCAGCAAAAGAGCTGAAAAAAAGATAACTTCCTATCTTTACAGACAATGAAGCTATGGGTATGGAATATTACAGATGCTTTCAGACATGGTGATTTGATTGTTGATTTTGCTTCACTGCTTTTTGTTCTCTTACTGTTTTTGTACTTTGTTACAAGGAATGGTTTGCTGGAAAGGGGAAGGATACATTAAAAAATGAAGATAACATAAAAACAAAAGATTTTGACAAGATTTTTAAAATGAAAGAAAATTTAAAAAAAATACTCAATTGATACTGTTAGCAAGCACAGTCTGGAACATTAGCTACTACCAACTATATTACATGTCTAGTTTTTTGATTTCCATAAAATGCTTAGAAGAACCATCTACACATACGGTTTTTTTCATTTCTCTAAAATGTTTAGAAGAACACATCTACGTTTAGAAGAGTAATCTACACACATCAAAGTTAATGTATCCTTGATGAAAATATGAGAAGGAAACAGATTTTTATATACAGTTTTCTATAGCATGCCTCTTCATCATAAATCAGAATCAGAAGGTGTAGAGAATATAAAGATTGATAGATTTAAAAAGAACTTGATCTAGTAAAGCAAAACACTTTAAAAGCTCTCCTCCAACAAGATGTTTCTCATTTAGATGATAAGCCAATAAAAATAGATGAATAGATAGAATTGAGTAGATAGAATAGATAGAATTGAATTGATAGATACAATTACAGAGTTAACTTGATTATCCCTATCATGTGAGGGATAAGCAGTCTTGTGTTCTCCATTATTCTGGAGGATATTGCCTTGAAAAGTGCAAATGAAAAAGGGAGTAGCTATGATTGATATGGTCCTGCAGATGTTCTTGTGTGCAGGTGACACTACACTGGTTCTATCCAGTTCTAGAATACTATGAGAATTTTTCAAGAAGATCATGGTTGCTCAAAAATGATATCCTCAATAGTACACATGAAAAAATAGGTATGTGAGGTGGTAATGGCTGAACAATCAGTAAGCATTTATTAAGTGCCTGTTATGTGCCAGATCTTAGGGATATAAATACAATGAAGGAAGCATAATTTCTACTCACAAGGAGCCTTCATTCTAACGGGAGAGACAGCAAAGAGAGATATAAGGGTGTGTAGGTTAGATATAATGAGAATCAATGCAAATAAATATATAGTAGCTAAATACAGTGTAGTCTGAGGAGGACGCTAGAAATTGAGGGGATCAGGAAAGGAAAGACTTCACGAAGTAAGTAGTGTTTGAGTAGTATCTCAAAGGCAAAGAAGGGTTCTCTGAGGTAGAGTTGAGAAGGGAATTCATTACAGGCTTGGAGAACAGCCAATGCAAATACACAGAGATGGGAAATAGAGTATTGTGTATGTATTTGGATTGAGGGAGGGAGAGTAATGTCCAGTGATATTAGAATCATTGGGAAAGGCTTTAAAAGCTAAACAGAGGAGTTTAAATTTGATTCTAAAGCAGAGATTCTTAACCTTTTTTGTGTCATGGGTATTGACCCCTTTTGGCAGTCTGTTGAAGTCTTTGGAGTCCTCAGAATAATGTTTTTAAATGCAAATAAAATTCTTAGGGTCACAAAGGAAACCAGTTATATTGAAATAGTTAGCAAAATATGAAAAAAATTCATGGACTCCGTAAAAATCTATCCATAAATCCCTTAGGAGTCTGTTGACTATGGGTTAAGAGTCCCTGTTCTAAAGACAAGAGTAAACCACTAGAATTTTATTAAGTAGGAGAGGTCACATGGTTAGATTTGCACTTAAAGAAAATCACTTTAGATGTGGAGAGACTTGAGGCAGGAGGAACAATTAGGAGGCTTTTACAATAATCTAAGTGAGAAGTGATAAGGGCCTAAACTAAGGTGGCATCTGTGTGAGTTGAGAAGGAATTGTATACAAGTGATGGAGAGATGAAAATGGCACGATTTGGCTGCTGATTGTGTAAAGGAGAATAAGGAGTTGAGGATGATACTGAGGTTATGAAACAGAGAGAGTAGAAGGATTGGTGATGCTTTCAGTATAAATAGGGAAGTTTGGGAGATGAGTTTGTTTTGGGGAAAAGTTAACAAGTTCTGTTTTGACAGATGACTGTATAGATCTGGGAGAAATTGGCAGAAAAAGAGAAGAGAGTAAGAGAAGGCATAGGACAGAGGAACACTGACAAGGCGATGTGATCTGCACAATGAACCAACATAGGAAACTGAGACAAAGCAGTTAGTAGTAGAAGCAGGAAGGAGTGGTATCACAATTCCAGAGAGGAGAGAATATTGAAGAGGAGGGGGTAGTTGGAAGTGTCAAATGCAGTAGATAGATTGAGAGGAATTAGGACTGAGAAAAGACCATCAAATTTGACAAAATCGTGATACATGTAACATAAGACTGCTTCTGTGTGTCTAGTATCATGTAAAAGTAGCTTCAAATCATCTTCTACGGATAATGTGTTCATGGTAGCACAGAGTAACAGATACCTTTATGGAATAGTATGTGGTGATTACTAAGACTATATAGGGAATTAATCTAGATATATGTGTCCAAGAGCCATTCCCCAATAGATAAGTGATCAAAGCACATGATGATATATAGATAGAGCAAATACAAATACAAATAAAGGTGACAGTTCCTGCTCTCAGGGAGCTTACTAATTTAGTGGGGGAAGACAACCTATAAAGGGGAGCCATAAAATGGGGGGTGACATGTCATGGAGATGTCTGGAAAGTATAGTGTGCAGGGTTGGTCACCTCTCAGACCTTCTACGGGTAGAGTCCAAGGTTGGAGGAGAGGGGCATTAATAGATGGAGAGGAGGCAGCATGTAGATGGAACAGTTTCTAAAATAAAAGTTACAAACTTTTAACCATATGAAACGTTGCTCCAAATCACTCAAATAAGAAAAATGCAAATCAGAATAACTCTTGAGATTTCACCACATAACAGCAAAAACTGGTCAAGTTGACAAAAGATGAAACTAGTCAGTGTTGGAGGGGCTGTAGGAAGATAGTATGTTAACATACTCTTGGTAGAACTCTGAATTAATCTAACCATTCTGAAAAGCAATTTGGAATCATACTAAAATATCCAAAATGTTAACTGCCATCTCAGAGATTTATTACTTAGGACCCCTAGGAGGGTAGAGACAGACAGGTCTCTTATGTACCAAAATGTTCATAGCAGCCCATTTTGTGGTAGCGGAGAACTGGAAACACAGGTCCCTATCAATTGTAGAATGACTAAACAAATCATGGCATATGAAAGAATATTAATTACTGTGCCCCACCAAATGAATATGAGAATTTAGAAAAGCAGAAGATGACTTTTATGAATAAAGTAGGCTGAAATAGTATACACAGTGACTACAAAAAGGAAAAACTTTAAAAGAAAGAAAAATAGAATGAAACTGAATGCTGTATGATTATAATGATCAAGTTTTGCCCAGGAAAAGAGATGAGAAGTGCCTTGGTTGGTTACAGAGGTGGGTATCTATGGGTGTGGAATATTGTATATGTTGTAATTTATTAGTCAACATTAGTTAATGTATGCTAATTGCTGGGGTTACAGAGACAAAAGTGAAATTGTCCTTGCTATCACAGATTATGTACTTTTTTGGGGGGAAACAATAAATCATACATTCTTTAAAGGGAAGATTTACCAGGTAGGTGGGAAAGGTTATTTTTGGAAATGAATGTGATGAAAAAACAGAAAACTTCAATTAAAAAATCAAAAAACAAAGCAGACACAAATTATATTTTCTCAGTGACATAATTCAACATTATCATACACAAAATAGGAATTATAAAGCACAACTTACGTCACTGATGACTTTGTTAAGCACAAAATATGATGTTAATAGAATTTTTACATATTTTACTTAATAATGGAGATTGTTGTAAGTTTGAGGAAGACAAGATATTGAAATAATAGCTCATTTCTGTAGCTCTTTAAGGTTTACGAAGTGTTTTCCTCATAGTACCCAGGGAGGTTGGAAGTATAAATATTATTTCTTTTTACAGATCAGGGATTGAGGCCAAGAGAGGTGAAGTGATTTGCCCAAAATCATACAGAGAATAATGAATGTTGTTGCTGAGATTCAAACTCATATTTCCTAAATCCAAATCCAATACATGGTCTTTCCACTATGCCATGATGTTGGGTGAGATATTAATTAATTGTGGGAAAGTTGATGTTATTCTGATCCATCCTATTTTAAGAAATTTAAAATGCCATTTTTTTGGGAAATACTGCTTCTTTTGAAAACATGTTGTTTCAAAAGAAGAAAAACTTAGGTTAAAAGTAGTATTTTTGCAATGTATTTAATTTCTAAAAAAATTATTTATGCTTTTTTTATACTACAGTTATTCTGTTTTAACCCCCATTAAAATTTCCCCTGTAGCAAAGAAAAGAAGGTAAATAAAACCAGCCAACAAAGCAATTGCATCTGACAGACTGCAACATTACGTTCCAGTAGTTCCTCCTTTTTCTCCTCCTGAGGGAAATTGAGTAGGTTTCATCATTTCTTCTCTGGGACCAAGATCAGCTATGATTAATCCAAGTTCAGTTGCCTTTCAGCGTTGTATTCCTTTGCCTTGTGTCTATTATTCTCCTGGTCACAGTTATATTACTTCCCGAGTGGTGCTGATAGAGTCATTCCTGTATCACCTGTCTGCATATAGCCAGACTATCAATGACTTTGAGCAAAGACCAAAATTAGTATAATTGGATACCTCCTTGTATTGTTGTTTGGTTGTTCAGTTGTGTCCAACTCTTCGTAACTCCATAGTCCATAGCTTGCTAGGCTCTTCTAACATCCAGCATCTCCTGAAGTCTTTCCAAGCTCATGTTTGTTGAACATATTGGATATGTTCTGACCTGAAGCTCATCTTCCAATGTCATATATTTAGCATTTTAATACTATCTGTGAGGTTTTCTTGGCAAAGATGTTAGAGAGGTTTGTCATTTCCTTCTCTAGTGGATCACCTTTTGTAAGGACTTTCCACTATGCTTGTCTGTTTTGGGTAACCCTTTAAGGCACAGTTCATGTTTCATTGAGCGGATTTCATTATATGTTAGGTCTAATTGGACAGCTTTTCCTGTAATTTCTTTAGTACCATTTCTCTCCTCATAAGGACATACAGGATTGTGATGTGAGTGTACCGTCCTTGAATATGAGAAGCCTGTTTTAAAAATCTTTGCCGATCTTTTCCATTTTTCTTATGTTTGTTGTTCTTTGATTTTCATACTTAAATGACTGTGGGATGATTTTGCTTAGTTGACTCTGGCCAAGCTTTCTTCAGATTGCTTTTTTACCCTCCATTGCTTCCTTGTTTAATGAAATGTTAATTGATTGTGATCTTTCGTCTACTTAGGTGTTACAGATAAGCATGTATTCTTAACAAGTGTTGCCATTGTCTACCATCTCAGCATTATGCAAGTAACTCCAGTCTTTGCACACTAAAGTCCTTTTTAAGATTCTTTTGGTCTCCTTATTATGTCAATTGATTTATATAACTTAAGTTTCTTTTTGAAATTATTAGTAATTGGTGTTATCTCCTTTTTCTATTACCCATTTTTCATTATCAATTACTTTTTGTTTCAATGGAATGTCACATCTTTTTCTGTTTATTATCTTGCAACAGACTTTATACTAATTTTGGTCTTTGCTTGAAGTCATTGATAGTCTGGCTATATGCAGACAGGTGATACAGTAATGACTCTATCAGCAACAAATGTTTTACTGTGTGTTAAAATATAATCAGTTTCATTTTTTAATAATGTTATTTGGTCCTCACTATGTCTATTGTTTATTTTTTTTAATTGAAGAAGGTATTCATGATGTAGAAGTGTGAGGTATTTCTGTAGTTTATAGTTATTAGCCTCGCATTCCTTGTTCTTGACCCAGATTTTATAATATATTTTTTCTCCATATTCACTCATTTCCACTTTTGCACCGAAGTAACTAAACATCAAGGTATTTGTTAACTTAAATTGGAGGGTCTTACTGATTTCTCTGTAGAATTTTCTAACTCTTCATCCTCTACAGTTAATCTTGGCCACAGTTTTTTCTAACTCTTCATCCTCTACAGTTAATCTTGGCCTCAGTTAATGAGCCGCAGTTATTTTCATAGTGTTCTTTGCAAATACTTAAAATGAGCATTGCAATATGAGATCCAAATAAATGCATGGAATATTTTTTTTTAACTTTGGAGTGTGTGATAAAACTACCATTTTTTTTTAAACTTTAATCTTTTTGGCTTATTCCAAAGAATACTTATGAACCATCCTTCCATTTAACTGCAGTTTTCTTCTTTTGGTTTCTTGTATAGTGAGAAGTTCAAGATTGGTCAGATTCACTTTCTTTCAAAATAATTTTTTAAAAACTGTAAACTTAGACGTCTGATAAGTGAGCATTTCCATATAAAAAGTAGAACAGAAAGATTGTATGTGAAACTGCGAATCTGTTATGCACAGCTTGCTTTTTGCTTTTTAAGCATAGAATAAATTCAACAAGCTTTTGATGCTGTTTGCTTGTCTATATTTCCTTCTAGCTTTCCTTCTCTGTTATGCATTTTAAAAATTAAATTTCTTCTGAACTCACATGAGTATTTCCCATATATGTAGAATAGAAAAAGAAGATTGAAATTACAAATCTTTATTATATCCCCTGCTTCCCTTATTATGCTTCACCTTGAGTGGAAAAAATCTGGGTGCCCTTGCTGGGGGAGATAAGTTTTCCCCCAAGGAGCTTATAGTTCTGTAGAGGTGTGATTTATTAGTACAGATAACTAGAACACCCAATATTATAGACAGAATAAGTAAGAGATGTGGGGCAGGAAAATGATCCATTACTGTCTGGGGGAAGGGGTGGGGGCAGAATCTGAGATTTATATATATAGGTGTATATATATATTATGTGTATATTTATCTATATCTTGCTTTTCTTTTTAAATATAATAAATTAAATATGTAACTTTTGAAGCTGCCCTGCCTAAGATTCTTTCTAGCCTTCCTTCTGTTGTTTTCTGTACATTGAGAAGATTTGCTTTAATGATCTTCTTTTTGATACTGGATCCTTATACTTCCCTCTCCTTCCTACCCACTCTATAACTGAAAAAAAGAAGGAAAAATGAAACTATTCTGAACAAACATGCACAGTCAAGCAAAATAAATTCCTACATTACCTGCATCTTAACAGCTTATTCTGCATCTTCTGTTGTTTACCTTTCTGTCAGGAGGTAGGAACATACTTCATTATTGGTCCTCTGGAAATGTAACTGGTCATTTACATTGAGCGGTCTTTCACAGGTTTTTTTTTCTGTATGTTGTTCTGTATGTTGTTATTCCTTTTTGCTTACTTCACTCTGCATCAGTTCATATAAATCTTCCCAGATTTCTTTCTTTGAAATTGTCCCTTCTGTTATGGCACAATCATGTTCTATTATATTCATATATCACAACTTCTTCAACCATACCCTAGTTAATGAACACCTTACTTTCCAGTTCTTTGTCGTAACAAAAAGAGCTTCTATAAATATTCTTGTATGTATGGCTTCACTACCTAATCTTTTTTTGGGCCATCGATCTACTAGTGGTACCACCGGGCTCAAGGTTATGTACAGTAAAGTGACTTTTTGAGTATAGTTCAAGATTGCTTTCCAAAAGAGTTGCACCAATTCACAGCTCCATATTAGTGTTCATGTTTTCCCACTGCCCTTTTAACAATTGTGATTTTCCTTTTTGGTCTTCTTGCCAATCTATTGGATGTCAGGAAGACCTTCAAAGTTATTTTAATTTGCATTTCCCTAAATATTAGTGATTTGGAACATTTTTTTAATATGATTGGTCATATCTTAGATTTCCTTTTTTTGGCAAACTGCATGTTCATATTCTCTGACCATTTAACTTTAGGGGAATGGATCTCATTCTTATAAATTTGAATCAGTTCTTTTAGTATCTTGGAAATGAGCCCTTTATCACAGAAACTTACTGCAAAGATTTTTTTCCCCCAATTGATTATTTCCCTTCTAATTTTAACTACATTGGTTTTGATTGTGCAAAAACTTTTAAATTTTATGTAGTCAGAGTTGTCTTTAACTCTTCTATTCCTTGTTTGGTTAGTCTTCTCTTTGGTTAATTCTCTTTTATTTGCAAAAAATATTACCTTCCTTTGTTGCTCCAGTTTATCTATGATGATTTTTTATTTCTAAGTCTCGTATCCATTTGAAACTTGACTTAGTATATGGTGTGAGATATTAAGTCTAATCCTAATTTCTGTCAGTCTTCCTTATCAATTTTCTCAGCAATTTTCCTCAAATAGTGAGTACTTACTACAGGCTTTTGTTGTTGTTGTTGTTGCTCATGGTGTGAAATCATTTCATTTGTATTAGACCCTTCATGACTCCATTTGGAGTTTTCCTGGCAAAGATACTGAAGTAGTTTGTCATGTCTTTCTCTAGCTCATTTTACAGATGAGGAAACTGTGGCAGACAGTGTAAGTGACTTGCGTGAGGTCACGCAATAAGTGTCTGAGGCCGCATTTGAACTCATGTCTACCTGACTGCATTCCTAGCACTCTGTTCACTGCACCACCTAGCCGCTTAGACTTATCTAAGTGGTTGAGGTCTTTGGGTTTATTATATATTGCATACCTGTTCTGTTTCACTGATTGCCTTTTGTAGTTTTTAACTAGTACCGAATAGTTTTGATGACTGTTGCTTTGTAGTATTGTTGAAAATCTGGAGTTGGTAGACCCTCTTCCTTCCTACTTTTTTTTCTCTCATGACCTTTCATTTTTTTCAGCTGAATTTTTTTAATTTTCTAGTTCTAAAAGTAATTTAAATAGTTTTATTGATATGGCGCTGAGTAAATGAATAAATTGGTATTGCCATTTTAAATTCTCCTGGCATTTCCCAAAGATGAGCAGTTGATATCTTCCTAACTAATTTTGTCCATCTTGATTTCTGTAAAGAGCATTTTATAGTTGTATTCATATAATTTCTGTGTGTGCCTTGGTGGATAGACTCTCAAATGTTTATATATCCTGAAATTATTTAGAATGGAATTTCTCTTTCTGGGTTTTGTTGGTAATATTTAGAAGCATTGATTATGTGGGTTTATTTTATCTTTTGTTAACTTTGCTGAAGTTATTGTTTTAGTTAAATTTTAGTTGGTCCTCTAGGATTGTCTATTTAGAATATCATAGCATCTGCAGAAAGTGATAATTTTGTTTCTTATTATGATTTACTTTCTCTAATAGGATGTCCACTTATTGAATGTTGGGCAAGGATCTCACATTTGGATTACTAACAGCCAAATCAGAGTTTCAAAATGGCTTGAAGACTTACTTTTAGCACCCTCTGCCCTCTTTTCTGCCATTTCTACCACTCAGTGCAGAAGAGAGATGGGCCCACATAGGCCTGTCATCAGAAAAAAAAAAAAAAAGACCCACAGCCTATAGTTTAGGGTATAAATGAGATAAAAGCTTTATTCATATGTTATTATAAGCCATGACAAGAACTCTGATCCTTGGTTTCCTTTGTAAGCTAAGTGTGCTCTCAGTACATGTCATTTCTTACCAGTATCTGTAGAATAAAATGAAGAGTTTAAAAAAAAAAAAGGCAAATACAGTTAATCCAGATTACAAATTTTTCATGGTTGGCCTTGGAAGACACATAGGCTATTTCCATTCTTTCGAATAAAGAAAATAATGTACTTCTAATTATTTGTTGGCCTTGGGGGCACGAAGAGGGCAATTTTATTTTTTTCTTTGCTTATCCTTGCAGAAGAACTGGGGTGAAAGTAATATCCAAATATAGAGAAATGGGCATGAGTGCTTGTTTACACCAACAGAAACTAGTTTAAAGATGGAGTCACTCATGTTTAGAGAGTGCAACTACTGAGGACCTCTCCTCCATCCCCCAGGAGTGAGGAAGGTTTTTCTTTCTTTCTTTGTTTCAAGGGTTGTCATGACCAAAGAGTCATCACCAAGTGGTCCGTCTACAGATAATGTGCTTCTTCATATTTTGCTGTTTAGAAAGCAGATACCATCTGTTCCTAAGACTGATAATATTTGAGTGTTTCCAGCTTTGTAGATCTTGCCAGAGCTTATGCTGTGCTGTATAGCCTTCAAGAACCGGACTAACTTCCATGACCTAATGAAGTATCAAAAGTAAGACTTTGTGTCATTTTAAACCTACAGCATAAAGTAATTCCAGGCAATCTCTTATCCAGTACTGACCAGGCACATTTCTACCTTGCTCTTAATATCAGACATGTTTAGGATGCTGTGGATGTGGTTGCATAGATAATAGATGTTAAATGTTTATTGAATGAATGAACTATTATTGAAATATGAGAAAACAAGAAAATGTGAAAATTGTGAAAACTTGACCTATTATTGTATTAAATGTTATAGTTTATAAAGTTTGAATTATTTTCAACTTTAAAAATCTATATTTTATGTTTTTGTTTCAAGTTCAGGGTTAGAAGATTCCTGTAATGACATTTTCAATTTTATTCTAGAAGAACATAAAACTAATATGAAATAAGGATTTTCCTGTTCTTACATCTTACATTGTTTTTGGGTCCCTGAAGTGCAATTTTCTGTGATGCCATACTTCTGACTCTGTTAGATGCCCTCCAAAGCCTTCAGCTGGCAATTTTTATATCCGCATGGATAGTCTTCAGTATAAATGATAAAATATTCATCCCTTGAGTCTGTGACACTACTAGTAGAGGGTATGTTAAGGTGTCTTACTGAGCAGGAAGTTTAATTTTCCAGAATTATCCTTTAGGGACTTGGAGAGAAGGAAGATGTGGGTGTGTGTGTGTATGTGTGTGTATGTATGTATATTTATGTATATGTACACACATACACATAGAGAGTAAGTTTGAAGGTGGTTGAAGATTGGTGGTTTGTGTAATATGTAGAGGGGATTCTTTTAATTTTGTTAATAAACATGGGGAAGAATACTTATTTTTACAGAAAATGTCTAAATTTCCTCCCAGGATTAGGGAATTTTTTTTTATTATATTGACAACATTTAAAATAAATTTTACATTTTTTAAATAGGTGCATAGAGAATAGGCATTTGATTTTATTGGTATGGGAAACTCTAGTCCAAGTCAGCACCTTATCTACAATTTAGAGCTTGAGTTGGCTAGGGCACCAGAAGTTAAAAGTGACTTGCCCAGAATTGTGCAGCCATTACATGTCAGAGGTGGGATGTCACAGGCAGTGTATGCACAATCTAAGCCATGCTGCATCTCTAGTTTTTTTGTATTGGTGGAAGACAATAATAGCTAACATTTATATTGTTCTTACTATGTGCCAGGCACTATGCTAAACGTGTTGCAATGATTATCCCATTTGATCTTCACAACAGTCCTGGGAAGTAGGTGCTGTAATTATCTCCGTTTTACAGACTAGGAAACTGTCTTTGAGGCAGACACAAGTTAGTGACTTGCTCAGGGTCACACAGCTAGTAAGTGTCTGAGGTTAGATTTGAACTCATCTTCCTGACTCCAAGGCCCAGTGCTTCATCCACTTTGCCATCTACAATGATCAGTAGTTTCCAATGCCTTACTTGATTTGAGCACTGAATTTTAAAACTCTTAACTAATATTACTAGTGTGGTAGTAAATTTCTTGTTTAATTAGACTTTCAATTACAATGATTTCTTTTGTTATCATTTGATCCCAATAAGTTAATAAGATTTTGTAAGAGGTTATGGTTCTAAATCAAAGACAGGTGTAGGAGGAATCAGTTTTTCTATTGAGGGCTTCTTATTTATTTAAAAAAAAATCTTATTCATCTTAGGGCTACTTAAAAGTGAAGAACAGCTTAATTTGTTTTTTCTTGTTACTATGTAAATGAAATATAACAGGAAGTAATAATGACAGACATTTAGTGCTTTAAGACTTAAAGAATATTTTATACGTACCTTCATCTTCAAAACCACCCTGTGATATTTGCTACTGATATTATTAATGTTCTTTTACAAATGACAAAACAGAGGCTCAAAGTTTTTTTTTTAATTTTGATTTCTTAAATTGGAGAACAAATATACAAGTTGGAATGAATTTATGGTAAATTGTCTAATAAGCAGATTTTTAAAAAGTGGTTAGATAAAGTTTAAAAAAACAGATAACAATAGAAAAACATTTTCTGGTAGAAGACAGTACAAAAAATAGTGTATGACTATTTGGATAATATATTCATTTTGTAACAGTGCAACTGTAAATACATATTTTTGACTGTCCATTGACCACAAAGAGTTATAACTCCACTCTTCGATAACATGCTGACAACTCCTATAGCAGACTTTTTTAAAAAAAAGGCATAAATCAGATTTCCCCTCACTTGATCAATTCCTTCCAAGTTTAGATGTTCAGAAGAACTTAGGTATATCCAGAGTCACAAGTTGTTACTTAATCAATTTTTGAAATTAAAATTTCAGGAAAATGGCAGTAAGATAAAGTGAAGAAAAACATGGAGCAGTACAGTCCTAATTACTTAGATGCATATCTTTTTGATAATGGGAGAAGGGGAAGCCTTTGTGGTAAATTAAAGAAAAAAGGGCAGATCATTTTGTGTAAGAAATTTAACAACTTTTGTATAATGTCTTCACTTTGCTGTTACCATTTTAATAAACTCTTTGCAGTTTACTTAACTATCAATATCAATATCTCCTTCCCTGATTATTTCCTCAAAATATAGAGGGAAGGGTTTTTGGGGAGTGATTAGTTCAGTTTTGGACATGTTGAATTTAAGAAGTCTACAAAGACACCTAGTTCAAGAAGTTCAATAGGCAGTTGGAGATGTGAGATCAGAGGTCACAAGAAAGGCAAGAATTGGATAAATAGATTGGAGAATCATCTGAGGTGATAATTGAATGCATAGGGATTGATGAGAATCCATCAAGGGACAAGGAGAGGAGAGGAGAACCAGGAGAGAACAGTCTCATGAAAACGTAGACAGAAGAGAGTGTCAAGGAGAAGGGTGATTGTGTCAAATGATGCAGAGAGGTCCAGAAGAGTGAGGTAATTGGTAATCAAGAGATCATTTGTAACTCTGGAAAAATGTGTTTCAATTGAGTGATGAAATTGGAAGCCATACTGCAACGAGTGATAGGAAAGGAAGTGGATTCACTTCTCTAAGATTTAGCCAAGAGGGGAGGAGGAATATAGGACAACAGCAAATGAGTATGAATGGATAAGTTGAAGTTGTTTAAGGATGGGAGAGACGTGGGATTGTTTGTATGTGATAGGGAACATGTGGTAGGCAATAGGCATGGAGAGATTGAAAATTGTTGAGAGCGGAAGTAAATGAAGGGCAGACTGCTAGGCAGGATGGAATAGGTTCACTTGTTCATATAGAAAGTTTTGCCTTGGTAAGGAAAAGGGACCACCTTTTTATGTGAGACAGGGATGAAGGAAGAGATGAGGAAAGGTTTCCGAATGGTGTGAGATGAGGAAGGGATAAGAGAGACCTCTTATTTATATGCCTCAAAACGTGAGGCAAGTTTCTTAGCAGAGAAGGAAAGCCATGGGAAGTTTGAGGAAGGATGAAAAGTTTGGAAAAGCCAGTGTGGGGAGTGTGATAGTGACTTAATTAGGGAAGAGTAAAAGGATTGCCTTGCTACAGTGAGGGCCCATTTGAAATTATGTTACATAAATTTGTAGTAGACCCAGTCAGCATGGTTTCATGATTTTTTTCCAGCTTTGTGAAAGCAAAGACCATTTTGGATTGTGAAGAATTGGGAAGGGTGAAGAGTTCATGAAAGAGGTGAATTTTGGTGCAGCCATAAAAGAGGGAATAGCATAGTTCTGAGAGACAAAATTGAAGAAATAAAGACCTGTGTACTGAGGGTTACTTTTTTTTTTTGACTAGGCAGTGGGGTTAAGTGACTTGCCCAGGGTCAGTAAGTTATGTGTCTGAGGCTAGATTTGAACTCGGGTCCTCCTGAATCCAGGGCCAGTAATCTATCCACTGCACCACCTAGCTGCCCCTTGAGGGTTAGTTTAAATGTCAAACTGTTGTCACACCCTGCTGATTTAACAGTGTTATCACTGCCTTGCAAGATACTAATTATATGATTGCCTACTGTTAACTGCTCTTGAACTTTATTTTATTCTTAAATCTTCAGAGGGTCCCTCAGAATGGGGTAGTCTAGCCAAATAATCCCAACCGAGGCCAAATTAATCTTGGGACTTAAGATTTTCTGATCAGACTTGTTGTGTTGTTTCTCTTGTGGCTGAATGAAAGAAAAGAAAAGAATTAAATCTAAACCTGGGCCTCAGGCTCCACACCCTTACTTAGTGTCAATATTGTGCCTAGTATAGTTGCTCACCAATGGGTGCCCCTATATACTTTTTAAAACGGTGATAATTATAATTTTAAGACAGTGAGACCTCAGGTAAAATATATATATATATATATATATAAAATATATATGTATATATAATATATATATATAATATATGTATATATAATATATATACATAATATATATGTATATATAATATATATATAAAAATAAAAAGCATACCTGTAAATTCATCTCACATAAAGTAGACATTGAGTAATTTTGATGTTTATGTGATTCAGTTTAAATGAAAACCAATGTAGTGTGTATTTTTGAAATCTAAGCAATACTTTACAAAATTAAGAGGATTACTAACTTTCTGTATTTTCATTTTTCTCTTAGGACATTTTATTTCATTTCAGTAGTTTTTCCTTTGAGAAACTTATGTTTCTCTAGTTAGGAGTTTTGAAAGCATGTTGGTTATGTACATAATGGGATTTTACTAGTGCAGAGTTTATTTTTCTGTAGTTTATAATAGCTAAGCAGCTGTCTTCTAGCACTTTCTTTTATAAGGTGCTGGGTTTAGGTTAGCTCACTGTATTCTCACAACACTTAGAGGTGTGGGTATTATTATTATTCTTGTTCCTTTTTTATTGATGAAGAAATTGATGATCGAGAGATAAAGTGATTTGCCCAAGGTCATACAGCTAAGTATCTTCCTTACTACAAGTTCAGTTCCCTTTCACACTAGCTACTGTTAAAATGTGAACAAAATTCATGTAAAATATTTGAAGGAGGATTAAATGATCATACTTGAACTCACTGGAGAGTTTTGAAGGTCAGTTGTTAATTTCACTGCCCTGCTCCTTTCCCAGTGTAGTATTGGTATGTGAACATTCTTTGAGACACTTGTTGCAATAGCTAGGGAAATTAAAAATATGAAACCACAAGTTTTCCTGCTTTGTCTTAGACCTGGCAGTAAAGGATTAAGGTGAGAAGACCTTAGAAACAGATTTTCTTGATATATAGGCTCATATGATTTAGACCTGGAGATCATCTAGTCAAGTTCTGTTATGGAAACTGAGACCTAGAGTGATGTGAAAAAGATTTTCCCAAGGTAACACAGCTAGTAAATAAATAGAATAAGGATTTGAATCTCTAACCTTTTGCTCCGTATTTTATGATCTTTCATTGTATAATACACCATCATGTGACAGAGTAACCTCCAGAATTTCACATTATAGAATTTATGAAGAAAAGAACAAATTTTAGATGCATTGTTAAACTTGTACTTAGGGAGTTTAAAAAAATGCTGCTGATGCTTTTGCTCTTGTCCTTAAGTGTAATCCCTGAAACAGGTACTACCTCTAGAAGAAGTGATACAAGTGATGCTTTTAGCTCAGTACCTTGCAGATATTAGATGTGCAATAAATGTTGCTGATTTGTGATACTGTGGGTTTCTGTAGTGAAGCCATTGTAAGAATCCTCATATTCTAAGAAAATGAGTCTATGAGCTTATAATTTTTAGTGTAAGTCAGTGAAAAATAGTGGTTATTATCATGAATTCTATTTTATGGAAGAAGAGGAATTTTATTTCAAATTTTGAAGAATAGAAGTATTTGTAATACTAAGATTCTTTAATGTGTTATTTTGGTGCCTCCTTGTGGAGATTTATATTATTGATAATAATACAAATGAATCATAGAAGTCCAGGATTATATTGCTTTGAAAATAATGCTTTGGAAAAAGGCGACTTATAAAAAAAATATTCTTAGATACCCTAGAAGGTCAAGATTTAGTTTTACACCTAATTACTGAAATTAGGCTATTCTAGATTAGCTTATATGGCAGAATTATTTTTGTGGTCCATAATCATCATAATTACATTAATAACTTTATAAACCTCATATTTATGAATATATATTAGACAATTTGCCTCTAGTTAATTTTGTATATATTTTCATCTAAAATATTTTAAGTAAGTATAGTAAAATAGGCAAAATGTGTTTGTTATTTTCCATTCCTTTTTGGCTTTGTGGTTATGATATGAAAGCAACAGTATCTTTATTTAGTCGTCAGTTGTACTGTTAATAACAATATTTGGTTTAGGTAAGATATGCTGTAATCCCCCACACATTGTTAGCAATTATAAGGGCTTTTAGGTTGGTAATAATTGAGAACTTAATGAATATAGTGTAGATTATGTTAGGGAAATTTTAAAATAACAGTTTTGTCATCAGCACAAGAGGATGAAAGTTAAACTTTCTACATTCTTCTCAGGAATAGAGAAATCCCTTATAGCTTCAATTTTAGAATCTCACTTCTTTTCCATCTTCCTGTCTTATTCTCATAGGATCATAGATTTAGAGCTGGAAAGGACCTTAGAGGTCATTGAGTCCAACCCCATCATTTTACAGATGAGGAAACTGAGGTCCAGAGAGGGGAAATGACTTGCCGAAGGTCACACAGGTAGTAAGTAGCAGAACTGGGATTCAAACCGAGGTCCTCTAACTTTCAAATCCAGTGCTCTGTGCCATGTGTTTCTGATTTAGTTCCGTCGTCTTTGCTTTTTTTTCATAAACCATCCTACTCTCCTTGATAGCCTTCTGTGATGAGCCCAGACATAAAAATGTAGATTTTGAGCCATAATGTGAGGGAAGAATCGCCAAGATAAAACATGAGGGGCAGCAGATAGCAGTGAATTCAAAATAGTCCCAAGAGCCATGCTTGAGGGGGTAGAGAGAAAAGTATTACTTCCAGTTAAATTGATGGATAAAAGAATAATGGGGAATTCTGCTTTTGCATTTTTGTTTTTGTGTGATAGCAAGATGGTAAGGTATAGTGTATGACTTATACAGCTGATGGTGGAACATTAATTGGAGAAAAGTGAATTAGATGGAGAAATTTGGGAAGCCCATTACAATGTTAGCAAATAAAACTTTTGATAGTAATTGAGATTCTCTTAGTGAGGAATCTAAGTTTTGAGAAAAGTAGGTAGCTCAAATAGCTATGATGGGGAGGATATGCACAAAGGAACTAAAGGTTAGGAATTGGAAGCAGCAGAAACAGATAGCATTTTAGACTTTTGGAAACAAAAAGGAGGAAAGAAAGCAGACTTTAAGGGGAAGGTGGGAAAAGGTGGCAGAGGTTAGGATTAGGACTTCAGGGTTAGTATTCTGGAATATAAGAGTTCATGGTGATAGGACAGAAGGAAATAAGTAAATAAATAATGATAAAAAGTAGGGAATGTACTAGTAGTGCTTATTCTGATGGTTTCAGTTTTTTTGAAAAATGAAACAAGATATTAATTATTAAGGAAGATACAAATTTTGGGGTAAGGACTTTAAAGTTTAATGGAAAGTTTGACAATATTAAGATTTTGAGAGCATGTTAGGAAGCAAGAATCATAGCAAGGCATAGTCAGTAAGGATTCAATGTTATGAATTTTATAGGAATGGAATCAGGGCAATGTCTAGTCTTTCTGCAAAGGCATTCCATTTGTGTATACACAAAAGCAAAGATGATCCCAGAGGTTACTGAGGGCTGGAAGTGATTGTAGAGGTATGATAATTCCTTATGTGTTTCTGCCAGTCTAAAGAGTGAATTGGAGAGAAGAGTGCTCATTAGGTTTCTGTTCTGATTCAAGATTGAAGCCAGGTGTTGCAGATCACCTTTTCTGTTTGTTCTTTTTCTTTATGTCCCTTTTAGAACTCTCAAGGTTAGTCAGTTATTTTCCTCACAATTTCATTAGGAAATTTGCCAAAGGCATCCTTTCGAGGCAGCTGTCTCTGGAACCTTGGAGGCTATCAGTAATGTGTTTCTAGTCCATGAGGTATTCAACAAAAAGTGTTGGGTTAAGCTAGGTCCTTGGTGCTTAAAGGAAAAAAAAAATTCCCCTTACTACATACCCATATATCCTTTGTAATAGTAAAATGCATCATCAACATTTTAAGGCTCTTCATATTTTAGTTTTTTTGTTATTCTTTTCTTTTCAGAAATAACTCTATTATTGGGTATAGATGTAATATATAGGTATTAATGACGGAAGGAGGATCACCCCTTAAATTTATTTTAACTAGTTTTACATCTTAGAAATAACAGATGTTTGGAGGTTTTGCATAGATAAGGAAAAGTCTTTTGTTATAGAACTTTTAAATTTTTGGCCATTTTTATTATTGCTCTAATTTTTAACAAGCAGAACAAGCCTTAATTGTGGTCTTTTTGGTTATAAGATGCTCTTATGCTATGTGCCTGTTAATTTATCCATTATGTAAAGTCAATGGAAATATTAAATGTGTTATGTCACTGAAATTAATATTGTGATGTGTTAAATTATTAGAAGTATGAAATTCATTTATCCTTTTCATCATACCTCACTTAATGATATAGGCAACTGTTATAACATACGTACATATAATATATTACACCAACTGCTTCTCTTATTTCCCTACACTGTCTTCTTTCAGCCACCCACACAGAATATGCCTATGGGTCCAGGAGGGATGAATCAGAGTGGCCCTCCCCCACCTCCACGTTCTCACAACATGTCTTCAGATGGAATGGTAGGTGGGGGTCCTCCTGCACCACACATGCAGAACCAGATGAACGGCCAGATGCCTGGTAAGTTTTTCTCTTCTAAGACATTAACACCAGAGTTGCTTAGCAACTGAAACGACATGGGGGCTCAAGGGATACTAGATTGTTGATGACAAAACTGCTTTGAATGCCCCCGAGTACAAGCTCTCTTAGAGTTTGTTAGCTACAGAGCTACGTGACCTGTATTCAGTGTTTATCAGGCTGCCCTTGGGCTTTGATGTAGCTGACACACAGCATTCCTCTGATGAACAGAATTGGCTAAATTTAGTCTGTCTGAAACCAGGCAATATAGCTTGCTTTAAAAGCTTTTTGGAAAAAAAAAAAGTATTGGCCCCTGGTTTATCTGTTCATGAATAGATCTTATAAAAGTATGCATTTTATAATGGCTTACTTTAAGTTTATATTAAAAATAGCATCGTGGTGGAAGAAACATAGAAAAAAGAAATAAAATGGTCTAAATTTGCCACTAACTTTTCATATTCTTGATGTGATTAGCAATATTTGAGTTTAAATTTTCATTGAGAAATCACGCTTGCACATTAAAGTGTGAATCTTCAGTGCTGATCTTTATTAAAGAATGACATTAAAAAGAATACTTGAAAAGTAAAACGTCAAATAACATTGAAAAATAAGGTAAGAAAAAAGTTTTTATATAATGAACCAGGGCTCCCCATGTCTTTATTTCCTTGTTGTAAGTGCAACCCCTTTGGAAGTTTTTTTTAACTCTCAGGACATTGGATGCTATTTACTTACTATTAAATTGCTTTGATGTTTGTTTTTAAAATTAGTGATCTTTAGCCTTTTAGTTTTTGAGTGTCAGTCTCTTCTGTGACTAATTAGGTCAGTGGGTCCCAGTAGTAGAGGAGAAAGTGAAAGCAGGAGGGGTCACATTATATTCTACCCAATGTTCTTTAACCAACCTAAGCCAAGTTTGGATTAAAAATGGCATTTAGAGTCAGGACAGCTTGATAAATTGGCATATGGTACTTAAGAGGCATGTTGCTTTGGCAACTAAATTCTAGCTTACCTGCCCACTCAAATGGTCTTGAGAGGTTATTTTGTCCAGCTTCTGCGTGTCATTGATGAAGATACTGAGACCCAGGTAGTTGACTAGCTCAAGGTGACACAACAAGTATGGTTGTAATGAGAAGCCAATTTACCTCACTCTTTTTTTTTTTTTTGTGAGGCAATCAGGGTTAAGTGACTTGCCCAGGGTCACACAGCTAGTAAGTGTTAAGTGTCTGAGGCTGTATTTGAACTCAGGTCCTCCTGACTCCAAGGCCAGAGCTCTATCCACTGCTCCACCTAGCTGCCCTTACCTCACTCTTGGTCTAGTGCTTTTTCCACTGCATAGTGCCATTTTTCGTACTTATTTTTAGGTGGTAAGTAGTACAAATGAATCTGCCTCCTCATCTTGCTTTGAAGCTTGTCATCAACCAAAAAATTGAAATATACAACCTTGTGGCACTTTTGTCTAGGTTTGGGTTCAGGATTTTGACCAAGCTCTGATACATCCTGAGACTAGACATTTGGGTATGGGCCTTGGGAATGATAATCCTTTTTCCTTTTTTCCTTATGCCAAAGCTACTGTTGACATGGTCTTTGATGAAATCTGTTGTTAGGCCATTTGGAATAGTTGAGGAAGTTAGAGTCTGTCCAGAAGTTGCTAACATCCACTGAATAGTACTCAGATGGCAGAAAAAGGGAGAAAAATTAAGAACAGGGAACTTTCAAACACATTAAGCTTTTGGTCAACTTAGATAAGAGGTGAATCTGGTGCAATAGTTAACCTACTTTTTGACTTTAAGGTAGAAAGTTGTCTTTTAGGAATAAACTTTACATTAAGTCCACATTCCTAATTCCCAATTTGAGCTTCTGTTTTAAAATTTTATTTCATAGTACTATATAATGGAAACTTGTGAAGATCTTTTTGGAGAGACCATCTATTTACTGAAGCTGTTCATTTTATTTCAAAGGGCCAAACCATATGCCTATGCAGGGACCTGGACCCAATCAGCTCAATATGACAAACAGTTCTATGAACATGCCTTCAAGCAATCATGGTTCCATGGGAGGTTATAACCATTCGGTGCCATCCTCGCAAAGCATGCCAGTACAGAATCAGATGACAATGAGTCAAGGACAGCCTATGGGAAACTATGGCCCTAGACCAAATATGAACATGCAACCAAACCAAGGTAAACAAACTTGTTATTTTGTTTAAGTCAAAAAGAGTTACTGCTTAATTCTTTTAAAACTTTAAATTTCATTTTATTCTTCCAACTAATACATAAATGAATAAATGATTGAAATAAGTGGCAACAGTGCTATTATACATAAAAACAGAGTTGAATTTGAGGTCAACTTGTAGAATTCTTTTATTTTATTCTTTAAAATTGTACTTGTTTTCTTTTTTAAATCATTTACTTTTTGCTTGTAGGTAATGTTAGTTGATAGTTCACCTGGGACCCTCTAATTTTTAATTAATTATTTTTGAAAACTAGAAAACAATACATTTTAGTTACTTCCTAGATGATTATAGAGTGGAAATTATGATAATTATTTTTTTAAAAAAGTTTTTGATTTTTCATTATTTTGGCAATTGGAACCATTAAAAATGCCTTTTTTTCAGAGAGTTTTTTTTTTAAAAAAATCATTGTTGGTTGGCATCTGTAATTCACCTGAATGTTTTCTGGTGCTGTCTTTCTATATTATAGTAATAAAAATAATTTGCATTTTATTTCAAATATGTAATGCAGATACTATATTCTTGGATCTTTTTAGAGGAGCTAGTGTGATGTGATTGAAATTAATTATCAACTTCAGGGAATGAAGTTAACCTTATTTCTTTTTAAGTATTCATGTGAATAATTTCTGTAAACCAGCAAGTGGCGCTCTGTCCTGCTAATTGTCTTCTTCCACATTTGGCATATTGCCATTCTGAAAATGCCTTCATTAAAAAAAGAATGGAAGATAAGAAAATAATGTACAGTTCAATTTATTTTTTTCATATTTAATGTTTTCAGATTTTTTTTAAAAAATGAGTTACTAAAATGTACTAACACTGAAGAAATTTGTAAGTTTATTTAACATTACAGTCAAATGAATTAGTGTCATCATTAAATTATTAGTGAGAATGATATAATATTTTTTGTAAAAAATGCTAAAAAGAAAGAAAGATCACTCAGAATGTAGCTTTACAAAACTGGCACTTATTCCACATTTTTTCCAAATTTATCTAGTGCCCATGATGGAATGTTTTCTTTTTCTTATTAGGTCATTTAAAGGTTCAAAGCAACAGCAGGATCCAGTCAGTGCTAGATCAGAAGGGAGTTGAGCCAGCTCAGATGTTTCTACACACAGTTTGATTACCTGCAGTGAGAACAAGACAATTGATAATGATTCTGACAACAACTACAGTAATGATGGCACACTTCTTAGAAAACCTATAGTTAAGAAAAGGTAGGGTGTGTGCACACAAGTGGTTGTTGTAGCATGGTTTGATATGACTCATCACAAGGTCTTAAAAACAGAAAATAATGCATGTATCAATGTGCATGTAGAAAACATTCAATACTTTTTGAAGAAAGAAGTTGAGGCTTTATAGCCACTTGTTTGTTATACTTAGACACCAGTGATTGCTCTTTTCACTGCCATATATCATGTGTATGTATTTTTTTCCTTCAGCTGTAGCATTTAAATCATTTATCACCTTATGCTCTCAACTTCAGAAATCCTCATTAGAAAATATGTGCTGTGCAGTAAAATGGCAACATGTAGGTCTGGTTAAGATGGTAAAAGGTTTTTGAAATGAAGATAGCACATCATTGAGGAAATATTGACTAAAATATAGCAGTGCTTTATGTCCTGGAATTCTGTGGCAAGACAGTTGGTCTTGTTATCATCTGTCCATTCAACAGTCATTTTGTTCTGTTATATCCACATTCTAGATATTTCAAATAAACTAAATAGCTAAAAAATTAACTTAGAGAATTCAGTTGTAGAATGCAGATAGATATTTACTTTCTGTAGTCACAAAAATGCTTTATATGAAAGTGATAATTTGAGTGAATGAGTACTGCAGGATAGGAAGAACAAATTGTATACTATGATAGAAGTTATCTGTGTTTGGAATTTTCTGTGCTGGCTTTTGTGTTAGAGGACCTCTTCAAATTTTGGCTTTGCTGCTTGAAGGTGTGCAGTAACCTTGAGAAGTCACTAAACCTTTGTGTTTCATAAGGTTCCTTTTCTTTAAAATGAGAGAGGTAGATAAGATGTTCTCTAAGCTTCATTCTAGCTTGAGGTCCAGTTAGTTAGTTGTCCATTTCCACAATTAGGTATCAACTAAAGGAGTTTCTTATACTGAAATAAAGTAAAGCTTTAACCGTACTAAAATTTAACTGTTAGAAAAACTGTAGTTATAGGATAGAAGCAAGAAATGACAGGATCCATTGTAAACATTACTTTGTCTTAACGGAAAGGCAAAAAATCATAAACTACTACCAAACAAAAATTATTAACTTTTTTAACTTTTCCTAATTTTTTTAATATAGAATTTAGACCTGGAAAGATCCTTAGAGATAATCTATCCTAACCCCAACAGTTTACAGATGAGGAAACTAAGGCCCAGATAGGTCATGGGCTTTGTTTGTCTTCATACTGGAGTTATGGTAGAACTGAAAGCAGAACCAGAAACTATAGAGCCTCTATTTTATATAGTTCAAGAACAGAATGTTGACACTCACTTTTTCTGATAGCTCCATGTTCCCATGTGCTTATCACTGTGTCAGTGGAAAAACGAGAAAAAGAAATGATTAGCATATTTAAGTTAGTATTATTGAAAGGGCTAGGATTTATTAATTGAAGGAAAAAACTTTCCCTATACTATTAAATAATGAACTGGAGAGTTTATAAAAAATTTTAAAAATAGTTTTAAATCATGTTTTATACACAAATTGCTGTGCAATCATTGTAATCTAGTAAAAAGCATAAAACCCGGACCATAAGAGTTACAAACTTTCCCCTCAGTAGAAGTTTCAAAAGTTTGTTTAGGTCCAATTAGTGACATTGTAAAAAGAACATTGTATAAAACAATCTAAGCCAAATTTTGTTGGCAGTGGCTTGCTCAACATTAGGATATTTCACCTCCAAATATAAAGCAGAAATCCTGAGTGATTTACTCACATAAACAAACTCTGGTTTTGTAGATGAATGCAAAAAAGTTCGTTGAAATGACCTAGTAGTAAGTGCTCTATCGTAAATGTAGTATGTGTTATGTAAACATCCTATAGATTATGCTAAAAATACCTGATTGTTTAATAGTAGTATGGGTCGGATTCTCCCTAAGCCCACGATAAATACCAGTGAGATCAAATATGCAAAGTCAAATGTGAAACTGCATTTAAAACATTAATAAACTGCATATATATTGCACTAGATTGATGAACACTTAGATTTTTTCCATGCAGTTTTATTTCATTTCCCAGCACTTAAAAAATTAATCAGATGTGAATTTATAAGTAGTTTCATAGAGCTTCTCAAACAATTCCATGATCATTGGTCCTGGGATTCATAGAGGATCTTGGCTGCCATATGCATGGCTGCTGATCAGGTGGCTGACTGCTTTTTGTTAGAATTAGAGTCTTTGCTGGCAATGAACTTCATCTGGGCCACATCCTGGGCTCCTGGCTCCTTGTACTGGAGAAACATACCTATGGCTCCAGTGTTGCCTCCTCCAGGATCAGAACCCTCAGTTAGTATCTCAGCATTTGAAATTTGAGCAATTTCGATTTCAAAATGGCTTTCTCTCTTCAGAAGCAGGTGCCTCTCATTATTTGATAGGTGACAAGCTATCGATTCAGATTTTTTTGATGTTCCTAGTTTTACACATAAAGGAGCTCCATTCATGAGCACTTTGAGCTGCTTGTCGTAAAACTCCATTTCTTTCCACGACATAAGCACACACTCTGCCCACTGTTGTAGGTGGTCCAAGAAGCACATCCGAGGTGAACTACTTTCTTGCTGCAATATTTATTATAGTACTTCACAGTGGATGAAGTCAAATTTGATGTCACACTGCATACATCTTCGACACTCCTTGTCTGGGACCCATTGCTGTTTGTCAAGGCCAAAGGGAGTGCCAAAAACCCTGTGCTTGGGGACCACATACAGGCCGCTGGGCAAATGCACCAGCTCCTTGCCATCTCGGCAAAGGGCCATTTGGTCTGGGGCTACTCCATCTCACAGTTTTCCAACCTTAGCTACTATTTCATCCCGTCATAGTGAACAGTCCAGCTGCCTGATTGACATGCTCCTAAAAATCTTTTTAAATTGATAGAAGTGAATCTTCAGCCTTAAGTGATCTGTGGACTTAGGTGGGAAAAGAATTAGTCTTTGTTTCAGTCATTACTTTGTCATCCTGTATGTTTTGTTTTATGCAGTTACAAACATGTATCTGAGCAGGGATGCTTAGGTTTCACCAGGCTGCCTGAAGGACCCATGGCACAAACAAGGTGAAGAGTCCTGATTTGTGGAACCCTCTCATTTTACTCATAGGGAAACCAAGACGCAAAAAGGTTAAGTAACTTGTCCAAGGTCTCGTAGGTCGCTGAAGAGTGAAAAGGACATTCTTGGAGGGGCAGCAGCATGGTGTAGTGAAAAGAACATTGGATGGAGATGGAAGACCTGGGTCCAGTGATGTACTCTTAACACTTAACTGGCTATGTGATCATGAGCAAGTTGCTTAATTTCTTGAGCCTAATAATTCTTACACCACCTACCTCACAGGGTTATTGTGAGGACAGCAATTTGTGAACTTTAAAGTATTATATAAATGTGATAGGATGAAATTCTTTCCAGTAAAGGAAAAAAAATTAGTATTTGGAGATGAAAATTATTTAAGAAAAATCATCATAGGAAATGATCTTAATAGATCCTGTTATCAGGCCACTAACTACTACACTTTGTGTTTACACATTTACATTTATTTCATCATTAGCTGATATTAGTTGAGCTTTCAGTGGTAGTGACATGCATGGCGTGTCATACTGTACTGAAGTTGTTGCCTTACCATGGAAGCTTTTGGTTCGAGTTTTAGGAGATTTTGTTAAGAATAGAACAGATTCGAATCACAGCAACATAAATCTCTAGGAGGAGACTACTTAAGGGATAAGAAATATTTCTTTTTAGGTAGTTTTGAACTTCTAACACAGTATTACTTTTTAAACATGGAAATTAGCCCAACATAGCTAATTATCTTGTATTTCTTTGTAGAATTATTTGCATTTGTGATTAGACTTTTGTCCATTAATTATCACTTGAATCACTACCAGGCTGAGTCTGGATTCAAAACAATTGATCTACTTGGTAAGATGGGAAAGGTTATTAGGAAAGGAAAAGTGATACTAGAGGACACACTAGAAAGTCAGAAACTTAAAAAAAACAAACAACCCACATCTTTTTATGGAAAAAAAGTATATTGACCAGAAGATACCTTAGCTTTGATGAAACTGAAAAGTGAAATGAGAGAAAGGAGATTCTCAGGAGATGATGTGAGAATTGCACCAGATGGCATTAGTAGGGTTTCCTTTTCCCAGAACAGAGAAAAATTGGCGATTTTTTTTTTATTTTTAATTTCAGGTAGGTGGTGATATTACTAGTAGGACTCCCTTGTATTTTCTTTTTGTTTTTTTGTTTATTGTTTATTGTTTTTTGCTTATTGTTTTTTAAAGTAAAAAATCTAGTTGCTTTTAGTTTCTTACACAAATTGAAAAGAAAACAAAACAAACAAGGGTTTCAAGTGTGTCTGGAAATTTCCTGTAGTTATACACCTTCCAAAAGATAGGACATTCAATGTGGTCAGGAAAATGTTTGGAGAGTTCTTTTAAAAATGGAAGTATTAATGACTGAAAGACCTCTGTAATATTTGTTTTAAAATGTATTGATATTATTAATTGTTGCAGAGGTACTTTACTAAACAGCTGTACAAAAAACCTGAAGCTTGGGACAGTGTCCCCTCCACTTAGGAAGCAGGACCCACTCTAACATAGAGTTGTTAAGTCAAGAAATAGGCTAGAAAATGAGCAAACAATAGAAAAAAATTCTGACCATAGAAAGTTCTGTGGTGACAAGGAAGATTAAAACACACACTCAGAACAAGACAACAAAGTCAAAATTCCTGCATCCAAAGCCTTGAAGTAAAATATGAATTGGTCACTCAGGTCATGGAAGAGCTCAGAAAGGATTATTAAAATCAAGTAAGAAAGGTAGAGGAAAAATTGGGAAGAGAAATGAGAGTGATGCCACAAAATCCTGAAAAAAGAATCAACAGCTTGGTAAAAGAGGCACAGAAAAATACTGAAGAAAATAACACCTTAAAAAAACAGAATAGGCCAAATGGTAAAAGAGGCACAAAAATCCAGTAAAGTGAAGAAAGCCTTGAAAAACAGAATTGGCCAAATGGAAAAAGACATACAAAAATTCACTGAAGAGAAGACCTCCTTAAAAAGTAGAATCAGCCAAATGGAGAAGGAGGTACAAAAGCTCATTGAAGAAAATAATTCTTTAAAAGTTAGAATTGGACAAGTGAAAGCTAATGACTTTATGAAATATCAAGAAACAGTCCAACAAAATTAAAAGAATGAAAAAATAGAAGAAAATATGAAATATCTCATTGGAAAAACCACTGACTTGGAAAACAGATCCAGGGGAATTATTTATAATTTAATTTATAAAATTTATAAAAATAATTTATAATTTAAGAATTATTGGACTACCTGAAAATCATAATTAAAAAAGAGCCTAGACATCATCTTTCAAGAAAATATCAAGCAAAACTGTTATGATATTCTAGATCCAGAGGGTTAAATAGAAATTGAAAAAATCCATTGATTACCTCCTGAAAGAGATCCCCAAATGAGAACTCCCAGGAATACTATATCCAAATCTCAGACCTCCAAAATCAAGGGGAAAACACTGCTAGCAGGCAAAAAGAAACAATTCAAATATTATGGAGCCACAGTCAGGATAACACAAGATTTAGCAGCTTCTACATTAAAGGGTCAGAGGGCTTGGAATATGATATTCTGGAGGGAAAAGAGCTAGAATTACAATTAAGAATCACTTACCCAGCAAAACTGAGTATAATTCTTCAGAGGAAAAAAATGGATACTCAGTGAAATAATGGACTTTCAAGCATTCCTAATGAAAAGACTGGAGCTGAATAGAAAATTTGACTTTTAAATACAACATGCAAAGGAAGCATAAAAAGGTAAACAGGAAGAGAAATAATAAGGGATTTGGTAAGGTTAAACTGTTTATATTTCTACGTGGAAAAATGACATTTATAACTCCGAAAAACTTTCTCATTATTAGGTCAGGTAGAAGGAATATACATAGATAAAAAGCAGAAATGTGAGATAAATGTGATGGTATGATTATCTAAAAAAATAAAATTGAGGGATGAGAAAGAAGAATGCACTGGGAGAAGGGGAAAGGAAGAGGTAGAATGGGATGAATTATCTGACGTAAAAGAGGCCTAAAAGGGATTTTACAGAGGAGAAAATGAAGGAAGAGGGAAGGGGAGCATATGAGCCTTACTCTCATGGGAATGGGCTCAAAGAGGGAATAATATACACACTCAGTTGGGTGTAGAAATTTGTCTTACCATACAGGAGAATAGGAAGGAAAGAGGTGGAGCTGATAGAAGGGGGGGCAGTTTGGGGGATGTAAAAATCAGAAGAAAAACACTTTTGAGAATGGACAGGGTAAAAGGAGAGAGAGAGAATAGGATAAACGGGGAAATTGGATGGAGGGAAATACATAGCTGGTAATCACTACTGTGAAAAAAATATTTCCAGGGAGTTTCTCTGATTGGGACTTCATTTCTGAAACATGAAAACTCAGTCAAATTTATGGAAATAAGAGTCATTCCTCAATTGATAAATGAACAGGCAGTTTTTAGACAAAGCAATCAAAGCTGTTTATAGCCACGAAAAAAAATGTTCTAAATCATTATTGATGAGAAAAATACAAATTAAAACAACTCTTAACTGCTATCTCACACCTGTCAGATTGACTTATATGACAGAAAAGGAAAATGACAAGTATTGGAGGGGACATGGGAAAATTAAAACACAAATGTACTAGTGGTGAAGTTGCATACTTTTTCAACCATTCAGAAGAACAATTTGGAACTATGCCCAGTGGGCTATAAAACCATGCATACCCTTTGACTAAACAATACCACTACAGGTCTGTATCCTGAAGAGATAAAAAACAAAAAAGAAAAGGACCTGTGTACAAAAATATTTACAGTAACTCTTTTTGTGGTGGCAAAGAATTGGAAATTGAGGGGATGTTCATCAATTGAGGAATGACTGAACAAGTTGTCATATATGATTGTGATGGAATACTATTGTGCTGTAACAAATGACAAGAAGGATGTTCTCAAAAAAACCTGGGAAGACTTACATGAAGTGATGCAAAGTAAAATGAGCAGAACCAGGAGAATCTTGTATACAGAGTAACAGCAATATTGTGTGATGATCTACTATGAATAACTTAGCTATTCTCAGCAATACAATGATCTAAGACCAATTCTGTAGGACCTGTGAGAAAGAATTGGTAGATCCTGAATGCAAATCAAAGATACTTTTTCTTTACTTTATTCTTTTTCCTTTTTTGGTCTGTGTTTTCCTTTGACAGAAGGACTTACACGGGAATGTGTTTTGCATGACTATAGATGTATTATCTATGTCAAATTGCTTGCCTTCTCAATGGGAGAGGGAGTGAAGGGAAGGAGAGAATTTGGAACTCAAAATTTGAAAAAAGAAAAAAGAATGTTAAAACGGCTTTTATATGTAACTGAGAAAAAAATAAAATATTAAATAAGATAATAAAAAAGAAATGAGGAATTTAGAGAAACATGGGAAAACCTGTAGCTATTGATGCAGAGAGAAATAATTTCCAGAAGCAGGAGAACAATTGACACAATTACTCCACTGAATTATATAAATGAGAACAACATTAATAGGAAGTTGGATTCTGAGTAATTGTAATGATAGTTTTCATCCCAGAGAACATATAATGAAAAATGCCATTCTCTTCTAAGGAGAGACACAGTAGTCTTTGGAGATCAGAGTGTTACATATACTGCTACATGCATTGAGAGTACGCCTTCTTTGTGCTTAACTGTTTTCCTTTTTCACAAAGTAGGAGTGGGTAGAGGGAGATAAGAAGCAGGCTATACCTGGAAATGATTATGACATAAAACAAAAGGCATTAGTAAAAGTTATTTTTAAGAGTAAGCAACATTATTGAATTCCTTAAATTTAGGTATTTTTCTTTTTTTATTTCTACATTGTCCTTGATAATTAACATGGGATTTTGAAGTTTCTGCTGTAAACATTGTATACATACTGTACTTCTTTGCACTATGAATTTATGATTAATACGGATATTCTGATGATGATGCATAATATAACTATTCCACACCCATGATATTTTTGACCATATCCTCTTATGGGTTTAGCACCAAGGGCCTCCTCAGCTTACTGGAATCTCTACTACCTTTTTCTCACTGTTAAATTTATATACCATGGCACTACCAGGATAGTCCATTGCTTTATTCTCAGTTTTATTATGTGACTTGCTTACCTTTTTTTTGGTCATTTCTCTGTTAAAATCAATTCTGTGTAATTTCTTGTTTGTGATAATTGCTCTATGCCTATATTGTCCTTTGAGTAATCCTTAACTTCAGATTTTCTGAGACTGTGGTACTCTAGTGTTTGGTAACTCAAAACTACTGTAGTTATCATCAGAAAAATATCATTGTTAAAAATATGGACCTTTTTTTTTAGGGAAAAGCTTGATATCAACTGATACTAAGACAAGAATAATTGATACAAAGATGAAAAAAGTGAAATTACAATTCCTACGAATTTTACATTCTTTTTTGCAGGAAGGGGAGGTGAGGTGTGCATATATAAATATTGCAGAATTACTCTGTATAACAAATACAAGGCTAGGGAGGGAAGATGCTAGTGGCTGAGGACATCAGGAGAGGCTCTGTATCGATGGAGGTAATTGAACTGCATCTTTAAAAAAAATACAAATAGGGGATTCTATATAATCTCTATTTTACTATAAAAATGTTTACAATATAATGAATTCTGCATATTACTTTAGAAATGTAAATGCTCTTAACTTGTATGGGCTACTTTCTGAACTTCTTTTCTCTCCTGTGCATTTTAAAAAATGTTTCCTTTATTGGTATCACTATTGTTAACCTTTACCTTCCCCTCTCCACCCTCTGCCATTAACCAGAGAGATAGAAAGTGGAAAAACAAACAAACATGCCTAGTTTAAAAAAACAAAACAAAACAACCTAATCAAGGAAACTGAATCCACACAGTGGTTATGCCTAAAATTGTTGTTATTGTTATTTAGGTATTTTAGTCATGTCCGACTCTTCAAGACCCCATTTGGGGTTTTCTTGGCAAAGACATTGGAGTGGTTTGCCATTTCCTTTTCTAGCTCATTTTACAGATGAGGAAACTGAAGGTCATATGACTGGTAGATGTCTGAGGCCAGATTTTAATTTAGGTCTTCCTGACTTCAGACCTGTAACTCTATCTGCTGTGCTACCTAGCTGCCCTAATGCTAAAAAATATATGTCTTTCTATCACCTCTCTTTCAGGAGGTGGGTAGCCTGCATTTTCATAGATTTTCTGGAAATATGGTTGTTGATTTCTTTGAAATCAAAGTTAAGACTTTGAAAATTGTTTTTCTTTACAACATAATTTTTTTTTTTTTGGCTAGGCAGTGGGGTTAAGTGACTTGCCCAGGGTCACACAGCTAGTAAGTGTCATGTTTCTGAGGTCGGATTTGAACTCAGGTCCTCCTGAATCCAGGGCCAGTGCTCTACCACTGCGCCGCCTCGCTGCCCCTTCAACATTGTTTTTGTATAAATTGTTCTACTTCTGCTCACTTTACTGTTAGTTCATACTATACAGGATGCTCTGAAATATATCTTTATTATAGTGCAATAATATTGCACTACATTCATTTACTACAATTTTTTTAGCCATCTCCTGATGTCTAAAAAGTAATCTAAGATACTTCTTTAGATTCTAGTTCCTCTCCCCGCCTTTTTAATCTCCCCTTCAAGAAGTTTGTTTTGCTTTTGTCTTTTCCCTTCCCAATATTATATTGCATTCTAACCTTGCCCCTCTTCTCCCAGCTCCAGTTGTTTTCATGGTCATTTTGATGTATTTCTACACCAGTTTGTTGCAGTAAATTTGCATATGTTCAACTCTGCATTGGCTGTTTGAGATAAAAATGAGGTTCATCTGATGCCCCCTCTTTTCACCTCTTCATTTGTTGTGTACATTATGCTCATATACCCAAGTAACAAGTTCATCCTCTTTCTTCCCTCTTCATATTAGTGTATTACTTTTGCCCACTTCAGATCCCTCAGAACAGAACCAATCCACCCACAGGACTCATATTTTTCTTATTTAACTCTCCTGGTACCCCTTGAAGAACTAAAGATTTTGAGGGGAAATGTATTTTTCTCTTCTGTTAGACTCTCTCTCTCTCTCCATATACATATACATATACATATACATATACATATACATATACATAT
>NW_020954590.1:55307415-55385558 GCF_900497805.2 Vombatus ursinus | reverse complement strand
CATATACATATACATATACATATACATATACATATACATATACATATATATTCTCTATATAGAATGTCTATAATATCTATTATATGTATATATCCTTCCAATAGTTCAAATAAATTATCTTTCTAGGTTTCTCTGGACTTGTGTTTGTATTTCAAAGTTTCTACTTTGCTCTTGTTTTCCATCAGAAGTGCTTTGAAAGCTCTCTCTTTCCTTACAGGGCAATGCTTCCTACCCTTGGATTATATTAAGTGTTGAATGATAAATTATTCTTGGTTGTAAGCCTATATCTTTTGCCTTCTAGAGTATTGTATTGCAAAATCTCCTCTCATTTATATTAGAAGAATTTTTTCTTTGTTGTGGGAATCTTAGATTTTGGTTATGATATTCCTAGGTTTTTTTCTTTTTTTTTTTTTTTTGAAATTTAAAATTTTTCTTTTCTTTTTATAGTTTTTAACATTCACTTTTATAAGATTTTGAGTTCCAAATTTTTTTCTCCCTCCCCTTCCCCCTCCCCAAAATGGCAGTGCAATCTGATATAGACTATATATGTACTATCATATTAAACATATTTCCATGTTAGTCATGTTGTGAAAGAAGAATCAGAACAAAAGGGGAAAACCACTAAAAACAAAAAAAAAAAAAGAGAAAATAGAATGATTTGATTTGCATTCAGACTCCATAGTTCTTTTTCTGAATGTAGATAGCGTATTCCATCTTGAGTCTTTTGGAAATTTCTTAGATCCTTGCATTGCTGAGAAGAGCTAAGTCTATCAGAGTTGGTCATCACATAGTGTGGCTATTACTGTGTATAATGTTCTCCTGGTTCTACCCACTTCACTCCACATCAGTCCATACAAGTCTTTCCAGGTTTTTCTGAAGTCCACTTGCTCATCATTCCTTATAGCACAATAGTATTCCATTACATTCACATACCACAACTTGTTTAGCCATTCCCCAGTTGATGGGTACCCTCTCAGTGTCCAGTTCTTTGCTATCACAAAAAGAGCTGCTATAAATATTTTTGTATATGTGGGTCCTTTTCTCTTTTTTATGATTTCTTTGAGATACAAACCTAGGAGTGATATTGCTAGATCAAAGGACGTGCACAGTTTTATAGCCCCTTGGAATTTTTCTTAAAGGGTTTTTTTCAGGAGATAAATCAGGCAAATTCTGTTTATCTTTGCTTTTCCCATTGGTTTTAATAGATCGGGGTAGTTTTCTTTTAAAATTTCTCAAATTATAGTTTGTAGGCTTTTTTTTTAATCATGCTTTTCAAGGAGCAAAATGTTCTCTCCCTGATCTGTTTTTCAGACCAGATTTTTTTTATAATAGATGTTTTGATTTTGTTCTAATATTTCTTGCTGCTTCATGAAGTCATTGATTTCTGTTTGTTCTATTCTAAGGTGTCTACTTTTTGGGTTAGGTTTGCCACTTTCTATTCCATGCTATTCCCTTCAGCAACTTTTACTTCATTATTTATCTTTTGCTTTATTTTTTGTAGGTATTCATGTAGTCCTGTGTAAAGTACATTTTTTTTTGAGGCTCTGCTTGCAGTTTTTATGGATTTATTCTTTTTTGGGGGGAATCTCTAGATATAATTTTTGATATCAGTTTGTGTCTCTGTTGGTTTATTCATCTCTTCCCCTTTAGTTCCTGAATTGAGATGTACCCCTTGTGCATTAGGGTGGGATGGTCAGTCCTGTTGGATTGCCTGGGTTCATGCACTGACATCTATTGCCTGGGGTTAGGCCCCTAGGTTTCTGAAGTTCAGAGCACTGGATCTTCAGGATCTTCTCTGGTATTCTGCCTGTCAGGGACTTCAGAGCCATCGGGACTAGGCTTGGAGCACTTCAGCCCTGTTCTGGTCACAGTCCTTTGCTGATCCTCAGTACTTCCACGGGTTCTACCCTGTGGCTTTCTGATCATCTTGTGACAGGGGAACCCTTTATAGTTACAGGCAGTATGTATTGTTTCTCTAGTCATGCTGCAAAACTACCCCATGCTAGCACTGACTTTTTGTGCCAATTTGATATGAAAGAATTTATTTCATGTAGTTTCTCATTCTATTTCTTGATTATTATTAAGTATGTTGTAAACTTCAGGGTTTATTAGAGTATGTATGTGAGTGCTAGGCAGTTAGCCTCCTGTTCAGGAATTTTATCTTGGCAGGAATCTACCAAATAAACACATTTAACCCAATTGTGCATTGTTAAGTTAATCTAGCCTTGTAATACCACAGAGTCTCTTTAGTAAAATAATCAGCCTAAACAAGTCCACATAGTTAAATCAATGAAGAATGCATATTATGAAATCCTTTTTTTGGGGGGGGGGGCAGAGTCTATTAGTATGGTCCACCCATACATTTCCCTTGTGTAGATGCTGCCAGTGGACGATGAACTTAATCCTGAGTTGAATAGGAGTAGAAGATAGGACAAGTTTGCATTTTGGAAATTGTGTAGAACTTTCAGAAATGCTAAACTGCTCCCTAGCTCAAAAGCCCATGTTTTTGGGGGGAGCTAGGTAGCGCAGTGGATAGAGCACCGGCCCTGGATTCAGGATGACCTGAGTTCAAATCCGGCCTCAGACACATAGCACTTCCTACCTGTGTGGCCCTGGGCAAGTCACTTAACCCCATTGCCTAGCCAAAAAAAAAAAAAAAAAGCCCGTGTTTTTAACTCGTCTGTGGTCATACTGTATGGTTACAAGTCATTGAATGATACCATGACCTGAGGAAAATCACAGTTGCAGGTAATCCAAAGAGAAGACTGGTGGGTGGGTCTGATCCTCAGGAAATGGTATAAAAATATCACTGAGGTTAGATATAATTAGGAAAGGAACTGGGCTATTCATGTGGTCAGAGTAAGGCATAACAGAAGGAAAGCCTGAATATTTCACTGAGGTGTCCATGAATTATATTAAAAAAAACTCCAACAAACCATAAAACTGTTGAGTGTGTTGGATATATATATTTTGTGGAGGATTTATGGAAGAACATTGGTAAGAATCACATAAGTTGAAAAGATGTAGATATGTTGCAATCTTTACCGAGAAGGGGTGGGAGAAGGGGGAAGACCACCAGTATCAATAAGTGTATTGATTAAACTGCAGTGCTTCTTAAACTGTGGGTCACGACCCCATATGAGGTGGTGAAAAATCTGGCAACAGTAAAAGGTTTCTGAACATGCAGCGACCAAAAATTAATTAAAAATCAAACACGTAATGAATCTGAGGTGTTTCTGGGAATGCTTGTCTGTGTTGCATTGAGCAACTTCACTGTAGCTTTGGTTTTGAATCCAAAACATGAACACTTTGTACTGCTCATGTCCTCAGCCCACACAATGCTAATGACTGTCAAAATGAGAAAAGGGGTCAGTGGAAAAAGTTTAAGAAGCCCTAGATGAAAGTATATTAAAATAGCTATAAGCTTAAATTCAAGTACCCCAATGAAACATTTCCAAAGTATTACCATTTGTATCCCCCTTGACTTTAATTATAGATTTGCTATAATGCAGTGTGAGAATTTTTAACTGGGATTACTTTCCTCTATCTTCTTCTGAGCTCTATTATCAGTGTACCTTCCAGTAACTTCACCCTTCAAACAAGGGGCAGGGTTGGAGATTATATTGTGATGATTTTAAAATGTGACTTTTTATACTTGTATGTTTATTTGGTTTGTGTGAACCTAAAAAAGATCTTATATTTTATTTTTACATGTTCCTGAGAAAATTATAGAAAAGTTCGGGGCATAGTTAACATAGTATTATATTCACAGAGAATCAAATAAGAGATAGGAGCTTTGCCTGAGGTAGATAGTACAATGACACCTGACAACAGAGAGAAGACACAGCTGCTCATTTCATGTCTGATTTTGTCTGTTTCACTGCAAAGGAGAAGGACCTTATATTGGAAATGATAGAACAAAAATGACCTACTGAAAGATGATACCCAAGAAAAGTAGGGAGATAGTAAGAGATATGTAGCTGCCTTTGATGAATGCAAGTCACCTAGGCCAGTTGTATGAAATCCTCAGGTCCTAAATAATTGGGAACTGTTATTACTGAGCCATAGTTGGTGATATTTGGAAGATCGTGGAGATGCAGTGAGGTAACACAAGATTGGAGAAGGATAAATGTCCCAATTTTTAAAAAAGAGAAAAGAACAGACTCTGCAGGCTAAAGGTTGAAGAGCTTGACTTTGATTCCTCAGAAAATTCTAGAATAGATTGTTAAAGAGATGGTTGGCCAACATCTAGACATGGAAATGGTATGACAAAAGCCACCATGGCTTCATCTCATTTTCTTTTTTGACAGGATGATTAAATTAATATTTAAAGAACATGTGGTTATAGTTCAACTAGATTTTGGCAGAGCTTTTGATAATATATCTATCTTGTGATAACTAGTCTTACAGAGAAGAGATGGAGATATAGATTGATGATAATTCAACCAGGTGTATTCAGAACTGGTTAAATGGCTATAATCTATATCAGTGTGGGAGGAGATCTCCTATGGTGTCTTATGGAGATTTATGCTTGACCCTATACTCTTTAACATTTTTATCAATGATTTAGGTAAAGGAAAAGACGGTATGTTCATCACATTTGGAAATAATATAAAGCTGAAAGGGTAACTAACATAGTAAATAACAGGATCCAAAAGGATTTTGACAGGCCATAATATTGGGTTGAATCTAATTAGATGAAATTCAGTCTAGATAAATGTAAAGTTTTGTACTTGGATGCAGTAAATCAAATTCACAAATACAAGATGGAGGAGGCTTCGTCCTGAAAAAAATCTGGGGGTTTTAGTGGATTGCAGTCTTTTTATGAGTCAGCAGTATGATGTAGAAGCCAAAAATAATGTGATCTTTAAGAGGAGCATAACTTCTAGGAATAGAGAGGCAGTGATCATACTGTACTCTATTCTCATCAGACCTCACCTGAAATATTGTGTTCAATGGTTTAATAAGTCCATTGATAAGCTGGAAAGTATTTAAAGGAGGGTGTTGTTGTTTGCCTTCATTTTTAAAGAGGACCAATGATGTCATGGGTGAATTGGATTAAAGTAAGGCAGAATTTCACAAAATCATCAGCCTCATTTTCTTCCTGAGTCATTGAAGTCCAGTGGCAGGAGAAAAGTCAACATGACTGGTGATGCCCCAGGATGCAGTGGATAACCTTGATGTCTTTGATACCTGATAAGCTTTGAGTGCACCACAGCATCTACTTCAGCTGCCTTCATGGCTGTTGGAATAAATTGTTCTCATCTACCTGTTCTGCCAGGGAGAGTCTTCATATGCTTGGGGTAAACACCCTTCTAAGTCATCCACAGGTTTGAGGCCTGTCAGTTACCCTCACCCTGGTTTAGCCCGTCTTCCAAGATGGTTTACTAGGTAACCAAGATGATGAAGGGCCTGGAGTAAATATAATATGAGGATAGATTGAAGGAACTAGGGATGTTTAACCTGGAAAAGAGAAGACTCAGGAGGGATATGACAGCTATCTTCAAGTATTTGAAAGGCTCTCATGTAGAGGGAAGGGAGCAGAAGTATTTGTTTGGCCCTAGACGGCAAAACTAAGATTGGTGGAAGTTGCAGAGACGTTTAATATTGTTATCAGGAAAGACTTACTAGGAATTAGAGCTGTCCAAACGTTGAATGGTCTTCCTTAAGATGGTAGGTTGTCCCTTTTTTAATGTCTTAAGATAGAAGCTAGTTAATTGTTGAGTGGGTGATGGTGGGGACTTAGAATAGTGCTTGGAACATAGTAGATGTCTAATAAATTTTTTTTAATTGAATTTAATCTCTAGGATGAAAAGGTTGAATTTGATTATTTTTAAGGTCCCTTTCAGCTTTAAAATTCTATTATTCTAGATCACTGTTGCCGTGATTTGTCCTTTGGTATAACAGACATGATGGATTGTTTTGGTATAACAGACTTGTTGGATTGTTGATAGATTTGTTGTTGTTGCTCTTGTTTTTGGTCTGGAGCTGTGATTTTGTTGGATATGAAGAACTCCTGGTGTGGAAAGTTCTTTGACCAGTTTGTCAGCAACTCTTATATAAGTTATAGTTTTAGAAAGTTTTATTTGTCACTAAGGAGTTAAATAACTTGCTTATCATCTTGGAAGTAATGGGTGTCAGAGGCAGCACTTTTCTTATTTACTTTTCTTATTTCTTGCCTAGCTTTTTGTCCCACCTCAACACAGAGCTTCTCATGTAGATTTTATGTAGAGTATTTGTATTCTTATGTAGAGTATTTGTTCTCATTAAAATATTTGAAAGGTGGATTTATCCTAAATCTGTATTATAGTTTTTGAAGATCACATTAATAATTTTTCAGATACATTAAAACTTAAATCTTAAGCTTATAGTTAGTTTTTAGAGAATAATTTTCATTTACTTTCCCACTTTAATTTCCCTTGAAAAATTGCTGAAAAATATAGCATTATAAATTTTGCAAAAGGTTTTAAATTTGTGCTTTTAAACAACTCTATGAGGTAGATATTTCAGTTATTATTGTTCCCATTTTATAGATAAAAAAGTTGTTAGGTGCTACAGTGGACCTGGAGTCAGGAAGACCTGAGTTCAAATCCAACCTCAGACCCTAGACAAGTCATTTAATTTCTGCCTCAGTTTCCTCATCTATAAAATGAGGATAATAATCACACCTACCTCTCAGAGTTATTATGAAGCTATAATGGGATAATATTTATAAAGCACTTTGCACACCTTAAAGGCTATATAAATGCTAACTATGATGAAGAAGAAACTGACTCTCAGAGATGTTAAGTAACTTGATTATGGTCATATGGTTTATGAGTATTTGAAGTGGTATTTTAGTACAACCCTTCCAAGTCCAACATTCCCCTTTTTTTAAAAATAAATAATATTTTATTTTTTTCCAAATAAAGATAATTTTCAAAAGCATTCTTTTTATAAGAGTTTGAGTTCCAGATTTTTCTCCCTGCTTTCCTTTCTCCAAGACAGCAAGCAATCTGATATGTTATGCATGTGCAGTCATGTTAAACACATGTACACATGAGTCATGTTGTGAAAGAAGAAACAAAACAAAAGGGAAAGACCATTAAAAACAAAAACCAAAAAAAGGAAATAGTATGCTTTGATCTACATTCAGACTCCCTAGTTCTTTCTCTGGATGTGGGTAGCATTATCCATCCTGAGTCTTTGGAATTGTCTTGGGTCATGGTATTGCTGAGAAGAGCTAAGTCTATCAGAGTTAGTCATTGCACGGTGTTGCTGTTACTTTGTACAATATTCTCCTGGTTCTGCTCCAAGTACAACATTCTTGCCACTATGCCATATTATATCTCTTTCCAATTTATGTATTCACCTGTTGTGGGAGGAGCACTATCCTAACTCCTGCCACCCTGTGCAAGTTAGACTGGCTTCTCCTCAGAAGGTATTGAGGCCACCCTCAAGACTCAGTTGGGTCAGGGGATTAAAGACTTAGGTTGTTGACATCACTTCCTTGTTACTTGTCGTGAGGAGCTGTGATACTTAGCTGGTGGATCATGCTGGGCACCTCAGGCAAGAGAGTTTGCTTAATTGACTCCACTGGGTATGTCCTCAGTGCCTATCCCTGTTCAATATTATTCTTCTACCTTAACTAAAGAAATCTCCTTTTGTTAATTGCTGGATGACTTAAGAGTGTCTCAGTTTGTTTCAGTATCCGATACCATCTAATTGAAATAAAATGAATTTCAATAATATTTTTAAATTATTTCAGAATATTTCACATTGGTAATGATAGAGAAAAGTATATTACAGAATAGTGAGGTATGAAACAACATGAATATGGGACACATTGGTAAGGCATGACCTGCATATATAGTACTTGTCCTTGTAATACTCATTCACATAAATATATACTCAATATCTGAATAATTAATTTGGTGGGTGCATCTTTCATATTCTTGTATGAACTCTCAGTGTCTTGACATTAAAAAATATTTGAGGTGTAAATGTCTCGAACAGTAGCTTTTGAGTATAATACAACTATATAGAGTTTTAAATTGTTTAGGAATTAGCTATAATAGGTTTTATTTGCAGCCTTACTTCATTTTGTTCTATAATGCTTGCATTTTATTTTTATTTAATATGAGTAGCTTTAAGAGTTGCAGATTTTTTTTCTAGTAGTGTCCCAAAGGATAGCACTTATACATTGCTACTGCAGCATGCTTCTTCATTAACATACAAAAAATACCGTAGTATATGTATATATGTGTGTGTGTATGTATATATACACATATATACATAAACACACATATACACACACATAAACACACTGTCTAAAATAATCAAAATTGAATAGTCCTAATTTTAGTTCTTTTTTTTAAATATTGATGAGCATTCAAGGAAAGAGATCAAAAGTTTCTTGCTTTAGGAGTGCTGTCCTCCATTCTCTCTGCAGTTCCTGGCTTAATCCTGAAAGATATTGAGGAAAGAACCAGAAGGAAGGAGAGCAGAAAGGAAGAAAAGAAGGGTAGTAATTGAGCTCATTGGGATTGGAACAGTTTACAATCCCAAAAGATAAAAGATAAGTGGCAGGGACTTTTTCACCAAGGGACTTAGTCTAGAATTACTTTTCTCCTTTAGAACAAAGCTTAGATTGTATTTTTCCTTCCTTCTTAATGTTTGTCCTATGTGTCATTTTTATTTTGCTTCTATTTTATTTTTATTTTTGAACACTTTGTAGTTTTAAAAATTAATTTTGTAGTTACCTATTTTTAAAAGGGGAGTTTTTTTTAGGCATTGTTTATGCTAGTTTTGGGGAAGGTAGTACAATGCATGGTATAATTATTTAATATTGTGGCCTGTTGAAATCCAAAGATCAGTGTCTAGTACTTTTGCTTCTTAAATGAATCATCCCCTTGAAGTTTTTGTTTTTTTGTTTCTGAAACTTTTTTCTTTAAAAACTTTTGATGTATACAGGATCTTGTTTTTTATGCCACAAACACTGTTCATTAACCTCTCTCCTGTAGTACACTCCCTTATAAAAACCAGTGGATGATGCCTCATTTGTTCCTCCCCTCCTTTTTTTGTGTGCATATGCCATTTTCATGGATGAGAAGTAATATATCCTAAAGTTGATTTAATTTGCATTTCTCTTATTAATGATTTTGGAACTTTTTTCATATAGTTGTTAATAGTTTACATTTCTTTTTATGGGATTCATTTATTCAGAAATTATGGATGAAGGGTATTAGTAGGAAACCAGATAGTCTTTCTTTTAAAAGAGATTCTACGGTAATAGCATTTGTATGGCACTTTAAGGTTTGCAAAGCATTCTACAAATATTATCTCATTTTATCATCCCAACAACCCTGGGAAATAGGTGCTATTATTATCTTCATTTTACAGTTTAGGAATCTGAGGCAGACATAAGTTAAATGATTTGCCTGAGATGTTACACAGCTAGTAAGTATCTAAGGCTGGATTTGAAGTCAGATCTTTCTGACTTTAGATCATTGCGTTATCTGCTGTACCACTTAGCTGCTTATAGTGGACATGTTTACTGTTCCTCAGTTGAATGAAAGATGTAGAGAATGTGAAATCCCACTGTGCCTTGTTAAAAGCATTTGATTACGTACAGCCGACTGCCACCTTAAAGGCTTGACTCTCTATCAACAAGATGTTTCCTGTTTGTATATCAAAATAATTATAAGATTCCTTGAAAGATATAACAGCAGAAGTAATCCCTTTCAATGATCCTTTAATCATATACATCAGGTGAGGCATAAAACAGGAAAATGTATGAACACCACAGGTGTTCATCACTTTGTTGAAGGAAATCCATCGAAGAGTTGAAGTTAAGGAAGTATTCCCTATGTATAGTGAGGTTCTTCAAATGCTCCTGTTTGTGAATGAAACAGTGTTAGTGACATCATGTCCTGGAATATTGTAGAGCTTTGTACAAGAGACCTGTAACAGTTTGAAAGTATTTGCTTACCTGATCATCCATACAAAAAAAGACGCAAGTGGATGAAAAGTATCTATTATCCATTCAAATGCATTCCGTAATCTGGATCTGTAGCACTTGTCTTCCAAGTGTATATCTGGGTCAGATGGTATAGACAGTAAATTGAACCTAGGATTGAATAGGAGGATGATAGTGGGCTAGACTACCTTTAGGAAACTGCAAAACTCCAGGTTTCTCACAAAAAAAGGTCCATATTTTTAGTAACATTCTCCGACTGTTGCTGTATACCGGCACTTGGAATACCACATTTATTTTTATTTCTGAATTGAAATAAATAATACAAGAAGGTAATGGGAGAGTCCCATGGTTGATGTGATTTGGCTATAAATTAAAACCAATGAAGAACTTAAGAGAAGAAAAGGAGTCCTTAGGGAAATGTGTGTTGCAAAGAGCAGATATGGTGCTTATGTACTAGTAATGGAGAGAGGGGTGACAGAGGGCTTTACTGGTATCCTCATGATGCCAGTGAAATTAGAAACAAACAGACAGACAGACAGACAAAAACCAAACAACCCTTCTAGCATGTTGAGTGGGATTCTCTGTGTGGAACTTGATTGGAGGGTGTGGACAAGAATCACATAGGTTGGGCAATGATGGATGAGCATATAAAAATTATATGTATATCTCTATTTAGAAGAGGAAGCCTATCTCATGAATTCTCCCCCCAGTCATTCTTACAAAAGACGTATTTTTTTGTCTTCACTTTAAAAAAAAATGTGATCTTTTAGTTTTAAATCACTTATTCATTTGAAACTAAATGTGTTACATGGTGTAATATACTGGTCTAAATCTATATTCCACCAAACTCCTTTGCAATATTCTCAGTAATTTTTGTTGAAAAGGAAATTCTTTTTCATCTTGTTTGCTGTATTCCAGAGAGGTAGCTTGACCAAGTTAGGTAACTGATCTAGAAGCCGGGAAGATTAGTGTTCAAGTCTTGCATCTGACACATGATGACTTTGTGACTGTGAGCAAGTCACTGAACCTCTTGATGCTCTGGGCAACTCTCTAAGACTCTAAGTTACTGACAAGATGTCTGCCTGCATTGGTAAAGGCAGTTTCTTCACCTATATATTTATGAAATCCTAGGTTTAGTCCCTATCTTCTTTCTATGAATTTATTTTTCTATTCTTTAACCAGGACTATTAAAATTTTTGATAATTAACTGCTTTATAATTTCAAATCTGGTACTCCTGTGCCCTCTTCATTCCTTTTTTCTTCATTATTTCCCTTTAAAATCTTACCCTTTAGTAACACCAAATGAATTTTGTTATTATTTTGTCTTATTATATAAAGTAAACCCCTTTTTATATTGATTGGTGTGTAGTTTGGCTAAAAAAAAAATCTGTGAATTAGGTAGAGCCCTGTCTTAAATTTAGATAGCATAATCCTATCATTTTTGTTATTTTAGCATGCCCCAAACATGAGCAAAGAATATTATATATATATGTGTGTACATATATATACATATACAATCATACATTGATGTCAAATAAATTTTATATTCTTAACTTTTGTAAAATGTTCTGTTGTATTTAAATCCTGGGTGTGTGTAAGTGTGTGTGTTCATCTGTCTGCCTGCATGTGTCTGTGTGTATCTTGACAGATTAACTCTGTCTTATGGTTTCTATAGTTTAAAAAAGTAGGCATTTATTAATGAAACAATGCAATGCATAAAAACCAAATGGTGGGATTAATCTCTTCATTAGTAAGTTTCTTCTAGTCTTCACTTTGTCAGACAGCTTTCAAAATGGAAGCATAATGACATTTTCTTCATTAGGTGGCACTAAAAAAAATTTGTTTGAACTTGGTATGGAATATATATGCAGCTAAAGAACTTGCTGTTCTTCATAAGCATGGTTTCATCCTTACCCAGCATCTCAGACTATGAATTATCCTCTGAGATCTTATTGATATTTTTCATATGAATCCAGTGAGTGGTACGACAGTTTTGCTTCTGCTTCTGGAAAGGAACCTCTTCATTCTGAAAATCTTGTAAGAAACATGGTAAAAGGTTATTTGAAACATGAGCCCCACAATTGTGGGTAATCGTAGTTACTTTGATTGGAATTCCTTCTTCTTTTTTTTTTTTGTGGTTTTTCTTAGTAGTTACGGAAATGCTATTGATTTCTGTGGATTTAATTTTTATTTTGTTATTGAAGCAATTAATATTTTTATTGGTTTCTTTGCTGATTTTTATGGGATTTATTGGTATAAACCATGATACTCTTTGCAAAAAAAGAAGTAATTCTGCATCCTTTTTGCTGATGTTTACTTAATTTCTAATTTTATTGCTAAAGCTAATATTTCTGGTATATCAGATAATATTTGGGAGAAGATGCATTCTAGTTTTATATTTGACAGTGTTTCTACACAGTAGGCAGTGCTAGCTCTTGGTTTTAGAGATACACTTTTGACATCATTAAAGAATAATATCACCTTGCCTATCCCCATAAATGAGTAATGTATGTTTTTTTTTTAAATACAGCTTTCTTTAATACAAACAGTGATTCATTTTCCATGTCCATCTTTTCTATAGTGTTGAATAAATTCAAACTTGTGTATATCAGTGATAGCTATGTCCCTTGATAGAAGACAAAAACTATTAGCAGTATCAGAGTAGCTTAAGGAAGTGAGGTTGTCAGACCCCCATATATCAAAGGGACTATCAAGGTAAGAGATTTTATGTCTGCCTGGAGAATGCTTGCCCCAGCCTGGGGCCACCTGTGAAAGATGCTGCCTGTGAGTGGGGAATTATTCCTGGTACATAATACATAAGAAGTCTACCTGTGCTGGTGATTTAAGTTGGCTAGTAGATTTCTGCTGAGACAGAAAATAGGTAAAAGACATACTCTCTTCCAATGAGATATTTTACATTGTTTTCTAATTTTTCATTCTTTTGGATTTGTTTTACAGTGTCTTGATTTCTCATAAAGTCACTAGCTTCCAATTGCTCTATTCTAATTTTTAAGGAAGTATCTTCTTCAGTAATCTTTTGGACTTCCTTTTCCATTTGTCTAATTTTGCTCTTTAGGGCATTCTTTTCTTCATTGGCTTTTTGGACCTCTTTTGCCATTTGGGTTAGGCTATTTTTTAAGGTGTTATTTTCTTCAGTATTTTTTTGTGTCTCCTTTAGCAAGCTGTTAACTTGCTTTTCGTGATTTTCTTGCATCACTCTCATTTCTCTTCCCAGTTTTTCCTCTGCTTCACTTACTTGCTTCTCAAAATCCCTTTTGAACTCTTCGAAGGCCTGGGATTGATTCACATTTTTCTTGGAAGTTTTGAATGTAGGAGCTTTGACTTTGTTTTCTTCTTCTGGTTGTATGTTTTGATCTTCTTAGTCACCAAATTTTGTGCTGCTTGCTTGTGATCCCAACCAGTTACTTGAGTTTTAAACTCTTTGTTAAGGTAAGAGTCTGTTTCCAATGTGGAGAATGTACTGTCCCAAGCTTCGGGGGTTTGTACAACTATTTTCAGAGATACTTCTAGGGACCTGAAAAGTGTTAGTTCTTCCAAGGTGTTATGATAAGGGGTGAGGTGTTTCCTCTCCACTGCCACAACAAGCTCTACCATGCCAGTGCTCCTCCTCGCCCCAGGACTGCCCCTCAGAACTGTGACCCAGATCCAAGCACGGGCAAAGCAAGAGATTCCTGCCTCAGCCCTGGCAAAGAGATCCTTGTAATCCCCCTCTGATCAGCCACTTGATTCCCCCTCAGTCTGTGGGCTGAAGCTCAGGAAACAGCTGCGGTCCCGGGGGTGGCTGAGACCTAGCTCCTCTCTCACTGCAGTCACAGACTTTTCCCACTGACCTTCTAAGTTGTCTTTGGCATTTGTGGATTGAGAAGTCTGGAAACCGCCACAGCTGTCTGCAATTCAGTCCTTTGAGGCCTGCTCCAGGGTCGCTGCGGCCTGCGCCCATGCCAAACTGCGCTCCTCTCCCCGCCTGGCACAATATACCTTTCTGATCAGCCATCCAGGTTGTCTTGGGCTGGAAATTTGTTATACTCTTTTTTGTGGGTTCCGCTGCTTTAGAATTTGTTTAGAGCCATTTTTTATAGGTATTTGGAGGGGTTTGGGGGAGAGCTCTAGCAAGTCACTGCTTTCCCTCCACTATCTTGGCTCTGCCCCCTCACCTAAATGAGTAATGTATCTTGTTGAAGACTTTTTCATCTTTTGATAAAATTATGTGGTTTTTGTTATCTAATTAACATATAATTTATAGTGAGAGACAGCAGGATATATTGGCTAGAGAATGGACTTGAGAGTTAGGGAGACTTGAGTTTAAGTTAAGTTTTGCCTTTGACATGTACTTCCATGTGACCACGAACAAATCACGTAACTTTTCAGAGCCCTGTCCATCTTTCTGAGATTATAAGTTGCAGAATAATTATGTTTATATTTGTAAAACAAATTTCCCCATTGTAAATTCTCTATAGCAGTTAGGTCACAGATCCAGTAAGTTGGTTATTATGAATGAATTTTAGATATATTGATATCTTCTCTCTTAAAATTTCATGTCATTATTCATCAATGATATTGCCCTGTAGTTGTCTTTTTGCTTTATCCTTCCTTTTTTAAACATCAGGATCCTTTTTGTCTCACAAGAGATTTCTCTAGTTTTTTTATTCCTTAAATGAATTCAAAGATTTGTTTCTTTGGCTGTTGCTTGCTGATCTAAGTTAGTAATTAGAATATTATAAAAATATGCTAATAGAATTTTTGAGAGAAAAGGGAAAGGAAAGTAGGAAAGAGAATAGAAAAGGAAGAGCATTTAGAGGAGAGAGGGACAATTTGATATCGATTATACATGTGAAGTCATGCAAAAAATTTCCTTATTAACCATGTTGCGAAAGAAAACAAAGCAAAATAAAACAATAAAAATAAAGTAGAAAAAAGTATGCTTCACTCAGTGTTCACAGTTTATCAGTTCTCTTTCTGGAAGTGGATAGCATTTTTCATCATAGGTCCTTTGGAATTGTCTTGGATCATTGTCTTGATAAGAGTAGCTAAGTCTTTCACAGTTGATCATCCTTGCAGTATTGCTGTTACTGTGTACAGTGTTCTCCTGGTTCTGTTCACTTTGCTTTACAAGAGTTCATTGAAGTCTTGCCAGGTTTTTCTGAAACCATTCTGCTTGTCATTTCTTATAGCCCAGTAGTATTCCATCACAATCATATACCACTTGTTTAGCCATTCCCCAATTGATAAGTATCCCCTCAATTTCCAGTTCTTTGCCACTACAAAGAGCTGCTAAAAATAATTTTGTACAAATAGGTCTTTTCCCCTTTTCTTTCATCTTTTTGGGATACAGACCTAGTAGTGGTATTTAAGGATATGCCCTTAAAGGGTATGCACGGTTTTATAAGCCCTCTGGGTATAGTTCCAGATTGTTCTCCAGAATGGTTGGTTTAGTTCACAACTCTCCCAGCAGTGAGTTAGTGTCCCTGTTTTTCCACATCCCCTCCAGCATTGTCATTTTTCTTTTCTCTTATATTGTCTTGTTAGCCAATCTGATAGGTGTAAGGTGGTATCTCAGAGTTGTTTTAATTTGCATTTCTCTAATCAGTAGTGATTAGAGCATTATTTCATGTGACTCTTGATGGTTTTAATTTTTTCTGAAAACTGCCTTTTCATATCCTTTGACCATTTATCTACTGGGGAATGGCTCTTATTTTTATAAATTTGGCTCAGCACTCCATTATATTTGAGAAGTGAGATCTTCATCAGAGAAACTTGCTCTAAAGTTTTTTCCTCAGTGCAAAAGCTTTTAAATTTTATGTGATCAATTTTACTTCCTGTAACCCTCTCAGTCTCTTGTTTGGTTATAAACTCTTCCCTTATCCATAGATCTGACAAGCACATTTTCTCATGCTTTCTTATATCACCCTTGATGTCTAAATCATTGATCAGTTTTGACTGTATCTCGGTGTGCATTGTGACAGGTTGGTCTGTGCCTAGTTTTTGCCAAACTCCTTTGCAGTTTTAAAGCAATTTTTGTCAGATGTTGAGTTCTTACTCCCAAAGCTTCTCTTTGGGTTTATGAAACAGTAGATTTCTATGGTCATTTACTACTGTGTATTGTGTACCTAATCTATTTCTCTGATCTACCATGCTTTATTAGCCAGTATCAGATTGTTTGGTGATTATTGCTTTGTAATATAGTTTGAAATCTGGAACTGCTAGGCCTCCTTCCTTAACCTTTTTTTCCCATTGATTCCTGTGATATTCTTGACCTTTTGTTCTTCTAGGTGAATTTTGTTACTATTTTTTTCTAGCTCTATAAAATAATTCTTTGATACTTTGACATGGCTTTAAATAAGTAAATTAACATGGATAGACTTTTCCTTTTTATTGTATTAGCTTGGCCTACCCATGAGTTATTAATATTTCTCCAATTATCTAGATCTATCTTTATCTGTATGAAAAGTATTTTGTAATGGTGTTCATATAATCCTTGGGTTTGTCTTGGCAGATGGACTCTCAAGTATTTTATGTTGTCTGCAGTTGTTTTAAATGGAATTTATCTTTTGGTGCTGGGTTTTATTGATAATATATAGAAATGCCGATAATTTATATGGGTTTATTTTATATCTTGCAATTTGCTGAAGTTGTTAATTGTTTCAACTAGTTTTTAGCTAATTCTCTAAGTATACCATCATGGCATCTGCTAAGAGTGATAGTTTTGTTTCTTCATTGTCTATTTCTTCAATTGCATATTTCTTCAGTTTTTTTCTTGTCTTATTGCTATAGCTAGCAATTCTATTTTTTAAAATAATTGACTAATTTATTTTTAGTTTTCAACATTCACTTCCCTGATATTTTGAGTTTTAAATTTTCTCCCCCTTCTTCTCCTCCTCTCTCCCCAATGTGGCATGCAATCTGATATAGCTTCTACTTATGCATTCATATTAAACATTTTCACATTAGTCGTGATATAAAGAGGAATTAGAACTAATGAGAAGAACCATGAGAAAGAAGAAACAAAACGAAAACGAAAGAAGAAGAGAGCAAATCGTATGCTTCTATCTGCATTTAGACTCTATAGCTGTTTCTCTGGATGTGGATAGCGTTTTCCATCATGAAACTTTTTTATAGTCCTTTGGGCATAGTTCCAAATTGCTCTCCAAAATGGTTGGATCATTTTACAACTCCACCAACAATGCATTAGTGTTCCAATTTCCCTACATCTCCAACATTTATCATTTTCCTGTTTTGTCATGTTAGCCAGTCTGATAGGTGTGATATGGTACTTCAGAGTCATTTTGATTTGTGTTTCTCTAATCAATGGTGATTTAGAGCATTTTTTCATATCACTATAAATAGCTTTAATTTCTTTCTATGAAAACTGCCTGTTCATATCCTTTGACCATTTATCATTTGGGGAATGACTTGTGTTCTTATAAATTTTCTGTGTGTTTTAGAATTGTGGCCTTCACCAGAGACACTAGTTGTAAAAATTGTTTCCTAGCTTTCTGCTTCCCTTCTAATCTTGGTTACATTGGCTTTGTGCAAAAACTTTTCAATTTAATGTAATCAAAATCATCCATTTTTCATTTCATAATGTTCTTTATCTCTTGTTTGATCATAAATTCTTCCCTTCTCCATAGATCTGACAGGTACACTATTCCTTGCTCTCCTTGTTTGCTTATAGTGTCAGCCTTTGTATCTAAATCATTTTGACTTTATTTTGGTATAGGGTGTAAGATGTTGGTCTGTGCCTAGTTTCTGCCATACAGTTTTCTAGTTTTCCCATCAGTTTTTGTTAAATAGTGAGTTCTTATCCCAGATTTATCAAATAGTAGATTGCTATAGTTATTGACTATTGTGTTTTACATACTTAGCCTATTCCATTGATCCACCATTCTCTTTCTTACCCAGTACTAAGTAGTTTTGATGATGGCAGTTTTACAATACAATTTAAGATCTGCTATAGTATAGCTAGCAATTCTAGTACAATATCGAATAATAGTGGTGATAATGGATATCTTTGTTTCTCTTGTGATCTTATTTGGAAGGCTTCAGGTTTATCCCCATTACAGATAATGCTTGCTCTTGGTTTTGGATAGACACTACTTACAATTTTAGAAAAGGCTCCGTTGATTCCTATGCTTTCTTGTGTTTTTAATAGGAATGAGAGTTATATTTTGTTAAAAACTTTTTTTATACCTATTGATATAATCGTATACTTTTTGTTGTTTTTGTTATTTATATAGTCAATCATGCTGATAGTTTCCCTAGTATTGAACTAGCCCTGCATTCATGGTACAAATCCCACCTGATCATATTGTATGATCTTTGTGATGTAGTGCTGTAATCTCCTTGCTAGTATTTTGTTTAAAATTTTTGCTTAAATATTCATTAAGGAAATTGGTCTATTTTTTTTCTCTGTTTTTGCTCTCCCTAATGTAGTATCAAAACCATCTTAATCATAAAAGAAATTTGATTAAGATTCTTTCTTTACTTATTTTTTCGAATAGTATTGTTCCGTTAAGTGTTTGGTAGAATTCACTTGTAAATCTTTTTAGTCCTGGGTATTTTCCTTAGGGAGCTCATTGATAACTTGTTCAATTTCTTTTTCTAAGATATGGTTGTTTAAGTATTCTGTTTCCTTTTCTGTCAGTCTGGGCAATTTATATTTTTATAAATGTTTATCTATTTCACTTAGATTTTCAGTTTTACTGGCATGTAATTGGGCATAATAACTCCTAATGCTTGTTTTAATTTCGTTTTTATTGGTGGTGTATTCACTCTTCATTTTTGATACTGATAACTTGGTTTTCTATTTTTTAAATCAAATTAACCAATGGTTTATCTATCTTACTGTTTTTTCCCCCCATAAAATCAATTCCTAGTTTTATTTATTAGTGCCATGGTTTTCTTTCAGTTTTATTAATCTCTCCCTTGCTTTTCAGAATTTCTATTTTGGTCTTTAATTGGAGATCTTTAATTTATTCTTTTTCTAGATTTTTTTAGTTGGCTGCCCAGTTCATTGATCTGCCCTTTTTTTATTGATGTATCCATTTAGAGATATAAATTTTCCCCTATGTACTGCTTTGGCTGTATCCCACAAATTTTGGAATGTTGTCTCATTGTCGTCATTCTCTTTAATGAAATTGTTGATTATTTCTCTGATTTGTTGTTTGACTCACATGTTCTTTAGGATTAGAAATTTTGTTTCCAATTATCTTTTAATCTATGCTTCATGGCTCTTTATTAAATGTAATTTTAATTGCATTATGGGCTAGAAAGGGTGCATTAAATATTTGTACTTTTCTGCATTTGGTTGTGAGGCTTTTATGCCCTACCTAATACATGGTTAGTTTTTGTGAAGGTGTCATGTACAGCTGAGAAAAAAGTATACTCCTTTCTATTCCCATTCAGTTTTCTCCAGACGTTTATCATCTCTAACTTTTCTAAGACTATGTTCATTTCCTTGACTTTTTCTTATATCATTTGATGATTAATCTAGCTCTGAAAGGGGAAAATTGATTTCCTTCACTAGTATAGTTTTGCTGTCTATTTTCTCCTGTAACTCATTTAATCTTTTCTTTAAAAATTTGGATGCTATACCATTTGGTGTATATATGTTTAGTATTGATATTACTTCATTGTCTATGTTTCCTTTAAGCAAGATGTAATTTCCCTGCTTATCTCTTTAAATTAGGTTTTATTTTTGCTTTTGCTTGAAATTATGGTTGCTATCCCAGTCTTTTTCATTTCAGCTTAAGCTCCAGCCCCTTACTTTAACTGTTTGTCTTTGTTTCAAGTGTTTTTCTCTTAAACAACATATTATTGGATTCTAGTTTCTAACCCATTCTGCTGTCTGCTTTCATGTTATGGATGAGTCCATCCCATTCACATTCACAGTTATGAGTACTAACTGTGCTTTTCCTTCTATTCTTTTTTTCTTCTGTTTATCTTCTTTTCTCTCTTTTTATCCTGTTCCTCCTCTCAAATCTGTTTTGCTTCTGACCACTGCCTTCTTTTATATGCCTCCTCCCTCCTCCTCTTATTTCTTTCCTCACTTCCCTTTTGGGTCAGATTTCTATTACCAATTGAGTGTCTGTCTGCCTGTCTGTTCCCCCCCTCCCCCGAACCAATTTAGAGGTGAGAGGTTCAAGTGTTGCATGCAGTCCCTCACTCATTCCCCCCCCAATTTCCCCCTCTACTGTAAAGCTCTTTCTTGCATACTTCTTTTATATGAATTAATTTTACCCATTCTTCCTCTCCTTTCCTTTTCTCCTTAGGCCTCCCTCTTTCTGGCTTAGCCTTTTTTTTTTTCTCTTTCATATCATCCCTACTTAACCTACTCCCACATCCTCTTTCTATGTAGAATCCTTTTAATTGCCCTAATAATGATAAAGTTCTTAGAATAAACGTGTATCATCTTCCCACATAGAAATGTCTACAGTTTAACATTTTTGAGTTCCTCATGATTTTTTAGGGTTCCATGGTGCTCAGATCTTTCTTTTATATATAGCTCAATTACTAGTAATGCATAAAATTTGTACTTTAGATTTTATAAGGTTTAAATTAAATGATACAGAAGAGAAAAATGGAGCTAAGATTGTAATTGGAAACAGTTACCAAATTTTGAGATTTTTTTGTCAAAAATGATTACTTGTATTTCTGTTTTGTAAGATTAAAATCTTATGTGTGATTGGTATATGTATATTTCTCAGGTCCAATGATGCACCAGCAGCCTCCTTCACAACAGTATAATATGCCACAGGGAGGTGGTCAGCATTATCAAGGACAACAGCCCCCGATGGGAATGATGGGTCAAGTTAATCAAGGGAATCATATGATGGGTCAAAGGCAGATTCCGCCTTACAGGCCACCTCAGCAAGGTAGTATAGATTTTCTTTTTATTATTTTAAATAGTGATAACTGTAAGGGTTTAAATTGTTTCTCATTTCTAGTTAACTTTTTAACTTAAAACATAGTAAGGCAGAGTTGAGCTTTTTGTCTCCGGCATTTTTTTCTTCCCTAAAATGTAGTGAAAGAGTCATTAAGTGGACTTGAATTTTGTGGTATACATTTCCTTATTTATTTGTTCTTATTTAAAGAAAAAAGGAACACCATAAAAGCTTTCATCACAAACACATTATAATGTACAGTAAAGAATTCTAAAAATCTGTTTCATTGCAAAATTCCTTAAACACCAGAAGAAAATAAAGCAATTATATGTTCTACCTTTTTGTAATTATTTTTTGTTGTCTTTTACCTTTTCTTTTTCTTGCCACAAGATTCTGTACTGTTGATATTGTATGTGTGTTCTTTGGATTAACTTTAGCATGTAAGGAGCCAAGTAGAAAAACTACAAATTGTGTTATATGTGTTTGTGTATATCTGTAAAATAACAGAACAATTAAAATGTCTGAAATGCCAAAGAATGGGTTGGGGAGTCTACATTTGAAAAATATATCTCAAGATCAGATTAGAAAGAAAGCCTTTGATAATAGAGAGAACAAATTATTTACATCTTGACTGGTTGTGGTTTTTCAGGCCCACCACAGCAGTACTCAGGCCAGGAAGACTATTATGGGGACCAATACAGTCATGGTGGACAAGGTCCTCCAGAAGGCATGAACCAGCAATATTACCCTGATGGTAATCTCTCCTAATGTTAACTTTCCCATTTTCTATAACTGCCCAATATTAATGTAGACAGCTATGAAAAACCATTTTAATGGGGTGAAAAAGTTAGCAATCTGTTTCAGTAACAGATAGCTTTTTAAAATAAAAAAAGTCAGAAATGTTTATAATAATTTAAGACACCAAGGATAATTTATTGCAACTAACTTAAATTAGGTTTTGTGTAATATGTACTTCCACATTTGTTCCATTGAGCTTCATGTTTTATCATTAGAATCTCAACAGATAAAAGGGGATCCTTTACTACATTCTCAGTTGTTAATTTCAACCAAATCAATTTTGTTGTATTCCATTGTATGTACACATAGAGAAAACAGTTTTTGAATAAGTTATTTACAAGTTGTATCATTTTAGTAAATTTTGTCTACTGATCAGGAACTGTGTTGTGTTGTAAGATATTATAGTTGCCATCTGACAAATTCTGCAGTTTTAGTTTATTAATTCATAGAAATTCATGAATTTCATGAAATTTTGAAGAAGAAAGAGGTGGGAATCAGAATTTAGTTATAGTTTAGGTATATAATGAAAAAGGTAGGTTGAGACAATTTTTAATACAGGTGTGCCCCGCTTTAAGAAAACCCAATGAGCATCACAACCCAAATGTTTAAGATAGATAAATTCAGAAATAATTATTCATGTCAAAAAGATTCTTCGCTTTATAATAGGGTTTACTAGAGGGTACCTTTGAATAGTAAGCTCCTTTTATTTTATTTAAGTTGAATTATATTTGACTTAAGAGATTTAGGAGGAAAGAAACTTAAAACTAAAATATTTGGGAGCTTCTAAGAGTTGAAAGTAAAGCATTGCTGAAATTGTAATATAAGCAAATGGGAACATTTGTTTCAATGTATTAAAATTTATTGGGAACATTGCATACTGCGTAAAGTGAGGTACACCGGTAATTAATATTGTTTTAGTGATATAGTATTTTGACATTAACTACATAGGTAAAATGAAGTGCACAGTTGGAATAGTTATCATATGAATTATATAATATCTTATGCTAGACATTTAGTAAATATTTATTATTATTAGTGTTAATAATTATCCTTATAGTGATAATGGTTAATTTGATGATTGGGTAATTCATGTTAGAAAAATACCATTTTTCCATTATGATGTGTTTTTTTACTTCAGTTAGCTAATTGGCTCATCTTTTTATTTTCATGTGTGGATATAAATACAGCCTTAACATTTAATGGAAAAGTTTTGTATTGTAGTATATTTTAAGTCTTTCAAGAAATGTAAAGTCTACTTTATTAAATTATGTGTATTAGGATCCCTACTTGATTATAGTTAAGCCAAAATGATAGTTTTAATCATATATTTTAAAATTATTTTTAAATAAACGAAGTGATTGAATTAAGCACAACAAAAAGATTTACATAGACCCAATTTATTATTTTTAATAGTATATTAATAAAATCCAGTTCTCTTTCATAGCATACTTTCTTAAATCTGAGAATTATATTGCTCAATATTTGCCCTGTCTGCTTATTAAAGATAAAGGTTAATCATACAAATGTCAAACCTTAAAAATTACTGAAGATAACTTATTTTAGTGTTCTTCATTAAGGATTGTTGGTTAAAAGTGTATATTTGCATAGATGTGTTTTTATATATGTGTCTGACATTTACAAGGATCAATTATTCTTTAAAGTTAAATAATTTTGTTAAGCAGCATTGGGCATGTTCTAATATTTCTGAATATTTATGCAAATAACAGCATAGGTATTTCTCAGGTAGTTTTTTTAGAACTTTGGAACACACAGAGCAGAGCAATGAATGTAATACTTTTAACTCCCTGCCCTTAACCTTATTTAGTTATTCTTCCAGAATTTTATCACTTATTTTAGCTTTATATCTGCATTCCTTGTTAAAAACAGTTGTGAATTCAGGAATATTTTTTGGTACTAGTTTCCTGTAATCTTGCAGGAGAAACAGATTGTGTCTTAAAACAACATACAGGTCGGGTATACTTTGAGTTATTAAGATAGAGGTAACTTTGAATCTATGTAAAAACTACAGTAATTTTCTAAAGGTTGTATGTGAAAATACTTTGAAAAATAATTGAATAATTTTAGAAAAGGCATATATTTTCAATTCCTAATGCTTTAAATGGGAAAATATAATGTAAAAATTTTGTCTCAGTTTCTTTCAGGGGAAAAAAAACCTTATGAACCTCTGTTATATTTTGTATTGTCTTTAGCATATGCTGTGGAATTGGAGATCAGCAGAACAGGTGTTTGACAAAATATGATAATTGCTTCCTTTGTTCATTCTAATTTAATTCAGGTTATTTACATGTGAAAGGCCTAAATGCTTTCATTCTCTTTTTTTAATGGAAGATAAAGTTTTTTTCTCCCAGTGAGGATTATCAGAAGGTTAAGACTGTCCCTTTCTGTGGTGTTGCTAAAACTATTGCTTTTTACTTTAAAAAAAAAAAATCTGCACGTTGACTCAATATGAAATTCAGTCATATTGGTAAATATTTGGCTAATGCGATTGAAAAAAATTTTTTTATGTATTTCCAGTTAAATTTTTTTCATTTTATCTGAAAGTTTAAATATTTTTAGGGTTTTCACTCATTGGCCATTAACGTTTCTTCCTGTCTCTTGTCGAATTGATGTAGGTCATAATGATTACGGTTATCAGCAACCGTCGTATCCTGAACAAGGCTACGATAGGCCTTATGAGGATTCCTCACAACATTACTACGAAGGAGGTATCTATATACCTTCACACACATATGCACATATATCTCCTCTCCCAGGAATGAAATTTCTTGCACAAGGCAACCTGTATCCAAACCAAAACTCTTGTAGAGTACTAGTTGCTGGCTATCTTGAAAGTTATGGAGTCCCCACAGCAGTCAAAATAATTTTCTTGCAAACACCTAAAATGTGTAACCATAATTTGCCATTCTCTAACAACAGTAAAATGACTAAAAGATCTTTAGAAATTTTTTTTTTACTCAATGGAAAATTTCTATTTAAACACGAATCCATCAGTTCGGTTGTTTTTTTTTTTTTTTTCTGTGTGTGTTTACATATATATACATATATACATACATAATTTCATATATGAATATAGTGCCTTTAGGAAACAGCTTGCTGATCTTGTGTAGCTAGTGTGTGCTCTTGTAGCTGTCTTTAATTTTGTCTTTTTTATTTTATTTAGCATAGTCATGATCTTATGACTGTGATGTTCCAGTAAATGTAATGCTCGTATGGCAGAGACGCTGAAAATGCTGCAGTTCAACCTTGCAAAATTGGCTTTAACTGCAGTTTGTTTGGCCGAATCCTTCTGTTTGGTTTGAGTTTTCTTTGTTTTGTTAACTTTTAAAAATCAAGATTGCATTTCATTTTTGTTCTTGTGTTGTTGGCTGTGCATCTTAGAAGGAAAAATAAATTAATTAAGCAAACCTCTCAATGGCTCTTTTTTTCCCTCTTCCAATCATCCTGCAGGCAATTCACAGTATGGTCAGCAGCAAGATGCATATCAAGGACCACCTCCACAACAGGGTTATCCACCACAACAGCAGCAGTATCCAGGTCAGCAGCCTTACCCAGGACAGCAGCAGGGTTATGGTATGTACATAGCTTTTTGTGAATTTTTTGGGGGCGGGGTTTGGTGAGGGTCAGACAGGGAGTAGAGAGTGAATTATTGAAGAATAAATAGATTTCTTTCCCTGTTTTTCAGCCTGGAAATGTAAAATTCTGATAAATTTGTTAGAATTCATCTTTGTTAGGAAATAGAAGGAAAAACTCTAAGGATATTGTCAGTCTTTTGATTGACAAGGTTCTGTCGTATACTTAATAGTGTGAAATGAAGTAGATAGTTTTTTTTTTGCCATGAATCACCCTTTGATAAAAATATTTATTTGAGTAAGCTATTAATTACTGCTCTTATAGACAGTAGAACATTTATTAAGATTAGCGTTTTAAAACTTACATTTATTAAGATTAGCTTCTGTTTAAAGCATGGGGGATAAAAATACAAGCAAGATAGTCTTTGTCCTCAAAGATATGCTTTTTTTAAGTGGGGCTCCTTAAATTTTTAAAAATACATTTTTATGGATCTTTTACTTTTGCATCATTTGAATTTCCCCCTGCATTTTTCTCTTCCATATTCCCAGAGAGCCATTTCATATGACAAGTAATATATTTTTTAAAAAGTCAAAAGAAGGAAAAACATAATTAGCGAAACTGAGTGATACATTGAAAACATCTGAAAATACACAACATTCCACTCATAGGCCTCCTAATGGAGGAAGACAACTCATAAAAGGTGGCTGGGAAAGGGTATGGGTTAGAATGTTTGTGGCACTGTAGCATGGAGGTGGCTGGGAAGTAATATAAAGGCCTGGTTCCAGGCAGGATAAAGTGTCCCAGAGGCCAAGTCCAAAGTTCTGGTAGCAGGGATAGCAACCCTATGTACTCTAAAGTTAGGGTCCTAGAGACAGTGCAACTTACCAAACTCTGACATGGTGTTTTGCCTCCGTACATCATAATCAGGCTTTATTTATTTTAAAAACATTAAAGAAATTCATCTTAAATTTTTTTCTTGTCTCGATCTTCTGTTCTCATTGGTATAGGGAACATTTGGGAAGAAGCTACCTCTACCAATGTAGAACTGCAACGTATAGTCATAGAGAGTTATTAGGGACAACTAAAAAATGTTCCTTCTCCATTTCTTGCTAAAACCTTAGACATTTTTTCATGTTGTATCATATTTTGCCCATATGGGACTTACTCTTATACTTCCTTCAAAGGATGGCAGACCCTTTAGCTTATTACTTCCTCTTCCACTTGAGTATTTCTGAAGAAACTTAATATTTCATTACTATTTAGTTTTGTTCTCTAGATTTAATGATAGAATTTATATATGGCTTTTAGGTTTTCAAAGCGCTTTACATATGTTGCCTCCTTTGATCCTAACAACAATCCTATGAGGTAGGTGCTGTTATCATTCCATTTTACAGATGACAAAACCAAGGCACAGATAGGTTAAACTTTTACACACATACACACAATTTTTTAGTTTCAGTCCTATCAAATGAAAATGCAGCAGTAATATGTAAAACTTCATTATTTGAAAGCCTTGTAACATTTTAAGAAAGAAGCAAATGCATTGATTTATAATAAAAATGATTAATGATCATGAAGGATGATAAAGTAAAATAGAATTAAATATTATTTGTATTAAGTAGTTGCTGTGTAAACACCAGGAAAACCTGAGGGAGGGTTCCTATTTTGTCTTTCCCCCCAGGCCTTAACAGTCAAGTATTCTTCTAATGGAAAAAAAAAATTAGAGTTTTAATGATTAGACTGATGGAATTTATGTAAGGTTAGGATTACTTGAGAAAATTATTTTCTTCCCATTTTAATACTAAGATGCTGATTTATTATTACCTGATGATATTTCCCTCTGAGATCTGTTTTCTTAAGGTAGGTTTTGAATGGCTAGGGTTTTCGTGTTAGCCTGTTGTAGAAAACATTCAAGTGTCAGAGCTTTCTAGCTTAAGTTTTATAAAGAATTCTTTATGGTAGGTGGCCGTTTTTATAGAGCTAACATTTCTGTTTGGAAAAGTACATTTAGACTTGGGTAGAAAAACGTACATCAATCCCTTACAGTCTCTTTCATGCCAAATTATTCTTTTTTCATGGTCAAATAAGGCATTTAAAATAGTGATACCCAATAATGCTCTGAAGGCACATCTGGGTCTAATACATACAGCTTACTACTCTTTGAGAACTTTCATTTGTTTTTTTTTTTGTTGTTAAAATGTTATATTGCAAAATATTCTACAAAGTATGAAGTAGTCATTTGGCTCTTTTGGTTAATATTTTGCAGTTATGCCTCTAAAATCATATAACTGTTAAGTTCTACCATTTTATATATTCAGAGAGTTTTTCAACTTTGTAAACTGGTAGTGGTATGTTTACTCTTCCATCTTTTCCTGCTTCTTGCTTATTACATCTTTTAATAAAGTACTACCTCCTATAATGTATGACCATCATTATGGTTCTTAATTACTTTATAGCCATCTATTTCTGCTATCCATTTTGTTAAGGCAGTTATAAAAGTTTGGAATGTGAGATACTAGTTGCACTGGAGCAAGATATTTTAGGTCGTTGAAATTGTATGAGTAATATTACTATTTTGTAGTTAATCTGCTTCCTGTTATACAAAACTGGAGGAATATTTTGAAGTCTTGTAAAAAATAAACTTTTAGAAAAACCAACAATTTAAAAAGCTGTATGTGTTTGCTAAAATAGAATAGATAGCTTTTGAAATTTCATTGACCGAATTATATTACTTGGCAAAAAGTGTTTCTTCAGATGTTAATAGTACTAAAAGAAAGCTTTATGATGATCTTGTCAAGTCATTTCACCTCTTTACCTCAGTTTCGTCATCTGTTAAATGGGGATAATAACAATACCTACTTCTCAGGGTTATTGTGAAGATCAAATGAAATAATGATTTTAAAGTGCTTAGTACAATGCCTGGCACATATTAAGCATTATATACATGTTAGATTCTGTTGTTGTCGTCGTTGTCATCATCACCATCATCATCATCATCACAAATTCAAAATTGGCAAACTTTATTTAAAAATGTAAATGCAGCCCCTTTTTAATGTCATCACTTAAGAAGTAAGACAAGTTGCCAGAGAACCGTAACTGATTTAGAAACACATGTGTTGTTTGGGCCCAAGTGAGTTAGATACCAATTGATTACTACATTTGTGCTCTTCCAACCTCCTTATTTTACAGATGAAGTAGGAAAAGCTAGGTAATTTGTCTAAGATCATGTGGGAAATGAGCAGCAACCAGGATTCTGACCCAAGCCTCTGAGCCCAAATCTGATGTTTTTTTCACTCTGCTATGTCACCTCTTTATTACTGTATGAACCTTTTAGTTCTAAAGGACTTTTATTGTTACATATATTTTATGTTTTGGGATACCAATCCTTATTTTTTCTTAATAATCTTACAGGTCCGTCACAGAGTGGTCCAGGGCCTCAATATCCCAATTACCCACAAGGACAGGGTCAGCAGTATGGGGGGTACAGACCTACACAGCCTGGACCACCACAGCCACCCCAGCAGAGGCCTTATGGATATGACCAGGTAAAATTACTATGATTCTATTTCAGTTGTTTTGTTTTCCTTTTTATTAATACTGGCTTTTAGTTTTGAGGGCTTCATTTGCCCTCTAATATTCTTATTAATATGTTATTAAGAAAAATCTATTACATAAAAGCCTCATTGTAACATATGTTATTTTTAGTTACCATAGCCTGTCAGTTCTTCCTTTATGATATCTATTGCATCTATTTGCCTACATTTCCAGTGCTATTACCCTAGTTTAGAAGGTTGTCACCTTGCACCAAAATTTTTAAAAAGCTTCGTAACTAGTCTCATGAACTCCTCCAGTGGCTGCCTCTTTCAGCACATCTAACATATTGCCATAAAATTAATCTACCTAAAACACTATTTTCTTCATTTTGCTTTCCTCGAGAATAATGTGCAGTGGCTTTTCATTTGTCTATAACCAGAATTCCCTGCCTTTTTTTTTTGAGAAATGTCATTTTTTGGGAGGGGAGGTATTGACAGGACACAATGTTATTTATAAATTGTTACTTTGCTGATATAGCCTGTTTCTCTCTACCAAACCGATTTGTAGTGGGGAAAGGAAGAGTGGCCAACAATTTCCCACATGCACCATCTGCCTATTGGAAACGCTTACATGTCATTGGAATGGAGGCCATGTTGATAGCTACTAGTTCTCAGTTTACCTGGTTGATATTAATGATCACTGTCAACTAGTTGGAAAGCTTTAGCCTGCAGGATAATAGTCCAAATTGCTCAGTATGATATGTTAGCCCTCTATCATCATCTGGCTTTATTTTAACTAATTCTGTTGTCCATCTCTATCACAAGTCATATGTAAAAACAACAACAATAATAATGAACATTATCTAACTTTTTAAGGTTTGAAAAGCACTTTTTATATATTATCTAATTTTATGTACAGTTATTCAGTTCTTCTTTCTTGTACCTACCACTCCCCTGAACCCTTCACACTCTATTCTTATCCTTTGCCCTTTCTATATAGAATGAATGCTAACTTATCCTCTCTAAGTTTATATGAAAATATTAATTTTTTAAGGCCTAGCTCAAATTCCACCTCTTCCATGTAGCCTTTCTAAATAATTGCAGATTATATTAATCTCATCCTTTTTTGAACTTGAATAGCTGTATACTGTCTCACGTTATTATATGATTGTTTTATATGTATAAATCTTACCTTCTCAGCAAGATAGCATACCCTTTAGAGATGATCAATTACTTACTATAATTTAAACCACATAGTTGGTGCGTACTTTTAAACTTAATAATTTTAATAGACTTATATTATATTTAATTAGTATATCCTATACAGAATTGTACCTTCTTTGCAAGGTTCAGTTACTGTTGTTTTTCATTCTTTCTCCCACTTGTGAACACTAATAGAGACAAGGAGAGCATGGATAATCCAAATAGGCAGAAAGAATAGCTTTTTTAACTGGTGGTTAACTATTTTACCCCAAATCTGCCAAAGTTTTCTAAGTAGACAGCTTGATTGGTTTGAATTTTATCTTTCTGTTTCCTTTCTTGTACCTTGTGGATGGTACTGGTAAGAAGTAAGATGAACTCAAGTTATATAGGAAGAAAAGAAGCAAGAAGCTAGATAATCTATCTAATGAGCTCCTTTATTCAGTGAAAAGAGCATTGGATTTCGATTCAGAGGACCTGAGTTCAAATCATAACTCTGCCACTTTCTATGTGATTTTTTTTTTTATTAAGTCACCATCTTTGGCCTTAGTTTAAATGAGGACTTGATGATTTCTGTTGGCTCTTCTAGCTCAAAATTCATGCTTCTATGAAAACTATTGATCTTGAGTGAGTAGTATCTGTAGCAGTTGGAACTGGTGGGTATTCTCTCCTAAGAAACAGATTGCTGCCATCCATACGTCATCTTGTGGACTCTTTTCCCTGTTCTCCCATTAAATCTTACACAGGAGGGTCACCAAACATTGTGGCCTGTATTTCTTTAGTCACCAGTTATATAGTATGGAGCAAATACCTGTCAAAGAGCATCTGTAATCAGTTCATCTAATTCTGCAGTCATTCATCTTTCTATTATCGCTTACATTGCTTCTTAACTCCAAGTCTTTGTAGTAGTATAATGCCTCAGACTGTTCAAATTCAATCTGTTTTAATACCAACACCCTTCTTTACTACACTGACTCTACATGTAAGTGTAACTAACCCTAATATTAATTAGTTCTGGGAAAAAGTGACCTGAAATGAAACAGTGTTGCAGAGGGCAGAAGATTGGTGCCAGAGAAGCTGAATTCAGAATATAAAAAGCCTTACATGGGTCTTTACAGAGACATGAGATTTGTTAGAGGACTAGAGTAGATTTAAATGAATGGTTCTTGGATGGGGCATTAAACTAGATGCACTAGAAGGAGACTTTCAGCTCCTAAGTAGTTGTGATTTTAAGTCAGGCAAAATGGAAGTGCATGGGAGTTGGTTGGCTGAAGGACCAAAAAATAAATAAATAAATAAAAAGAATTTCTCTTCATCCTGTAAAAGAGGTAGAAAAATTCTTTCTTTCCAAGGAACCCTTAACCTTTTTTAGGTTTTTTTGTTTACATGTTTAAGGTCTAGCTAGTGATGACAATTCTTAGATGAATTCAGTTTTTTGAATAAGCATTTCCTGAATGCCTGCTATGTACAAGGCACTGAGCTAGACATTAAGGATACAAAGACAAAAATACCAAATATGTGCTCCTGACCTCAGGGAGCTTACATTTTCCTGGGAGGAGATATAGTGGTTCTATAGATCAGTAAATAGAAGATAATTTGAAGAGATAAAAAACTGACAACTAAGGTTATTTAGGAAAGATTTTGCAAGAAGGTGGCACCTTCACATAGCCATTGTCCCCACTCCTCAAAATATATCTTACTCAGAGTTGGAGAAGGTACAATAATCCAACTCCCAAGGTAGGAGTTGAAAAGTGGAAAAGTTCTGATCCCCAGTACAACTTGTAGAAAGAAGTTATTTGATTATAACTCAGTCTGGGGTTTCTGGTGCTAATATTCTTTTGCCTTTTCTCTATACTCAGTCATTCAGTAAACATTTATTAAGCATCTACTATGTGCCAGACACTTTGCTAAGTGCTGGGCATTATGGGACAACCAGTGTATTTTTGTATTTGCGGATACTGGGCAGTTTAAATATCCTTAAGGTATTTTGGGGAGGTTGGGGGTTAGAGGAGGGCTAAGTGGAGGTAAATTCTTTTCTCTGATGTTGGAAAAGCCAGCAGATGACCAACTAACTCAGAATGTATGCTTCTGGATGACAAGAACTGTTATTATTTTTGTATTTGCATTACTAGTACTGAGCACAATGCCTGGCTCAAAGCAAGCCTCTTTGTACACTAGACTGTTGCTAACAAAGACAATCCTTTTATTAATGAATAAAGTGTTTTTACATATTAGTGTGATTTTTAACAATCGAAGTGAAAAACAAAGATCCTAAATGAACACCTAAACTTTCCTGCTGTCTTGGACTTGGCTTAGGGAATTGATAATAAGAATTAGCTAAAGAAAATTATACTGATTAGAATGCCCACTGTTAAAGAGGGGCTTGATTATAAATTATAGTAAAAATCTGACATTTATCATACAGTAAGTTTATACTATAAGTTACAACATACCTGTGATTAAAATAATTTTACCACCATTTTATATATAAGGAAACAGGCTTGAAGTTTAAGTGACTTATCTCACATGAAGGTGAAAAGAGTTGGAGCTGGAACCACTAAGCTATCTGACTCCTTATACCTCACCCTGTTTTTCAGTATATTAACGATGTCATCAGAGCAGCTTTTGGTAGCATGCCTGGATAGTGATATTCATCCAGATTTCCTTTAAGAATGAATGTATCTCTTTTCATAGGAACATTGATGTTTTCAGGTTAATAATATTCCATTTCTTAAAATACAGAAGTATTTCAGTTCTACAATACATTTTTTTTAACCTTTACTGATTATATGCTTCAGATTACCCTACCCATAGGAAGGAGAATCTGATGGGTTTCAATGACTAAAAAAAAAATTTCTTAGGTTCTTCAACATAGAGTTGGAAGGGGCCTCAGAGGTCATCTGATTTAACTCCTTCATTTTTTAGATGAGGAAACTGAGGCTTAGGGAAGTTAAATGACTTACACAAGTAATAATCATCAGAGACAGGATTTGAACCTTTGCTCTTGGCTCCAGCACCAGCTACTTTTAGTTTACCATATTATCTCCCTTATTTATTTAGTGATTATTGGTATAGCACTATAGTAGAATTGAGGGTGTGAAGGTACAAATAAGGCATAGACCCTGCTCTTAAGGAGCTTACAGTAAGAGAGAGACATAGACAGACAGAAAGAGAAGAAAGAAAGGAAGGAGGGGTGGAGAGAGTGAGATGTGTATAGATACCTGTAATTCATGGAAAGAGGTGATAGAAGGGGAGTGGGGCAAGGTCAAGATTTGCCTGAGAATAATTTAAGGAGGAAATGATCATTTGTACCTTAGAGAGTAATGGAAGGCAGAAAGTGACATTTGAATTGTGCCCTGAAGAAAGGGAAGGACTTCACACAATAGATGTGAGATGAAAAGGATAGAGTTCATTCTAGTCAAGGGGGAAGTTTTGAGCATAGATATGGAGTCAAGGAAAAAAGAACTAGACCCAGGGATAAGGAAGCAGGAATGCTGAAAAAGTGAAGAGGAGCTAGTAAGGGAAATTTGGAAATGTAGCTTGAAGCATATTTTGGAGGGCATTGAATGCCAAGATCATAATGTTAGTAATAGGTATAGATATGACAACTAGGTGGTATCGTGTATAGAATGTTGGGCCTGGACCTGAGTTCAAATCCAGCCTCAGACGCTTGTGTGACCTTGGGCAAGTAACTTAACCCTGTTTGCCTCAGTTTCCTCATCTGTAAAATGAGCTGGAGAAGGAAATGACAAATTACTCCAATATCTTTGTTAAGAAAATCCTGAATAGGGTCATGAAGAGTTGGACGTGACTGAAATGACTTAGTCGGTGGTGGCAGAACCAAAGAAACGGGCCCACTAAACCATATGTAAGGATCCCTGTGGGTCACATAATGACTTAGAAAATTATGTGTTTCTATATTTCTTTTTTAAATAATATATCAACACAATAAAATCAGATAGGAACTACATTTTATCTGGTTCAGGCTGCAGCCTGCACTCAGGAGTTTTGTTGGCCCCATGTATTCTGTGTTTGACATCTGTTCTCTGAATGTTTTTTGAGTAGAGGAGCAACACCACCAGAATAGTGGGTTTAGAAGATTATTCAAGTAGTAATATGCATTGGGGTTGGGAAATCTAGTTAGTAGGCTTTTAAAATAGTCCAGATAAGAAGAGATGAAGACCAGAAGTAGTGTAGTTACAATGAAAATGGAAAGGAGTGAATAAATGTTGTAGAAGTAAAATTGACAAGATTTGGTATCTCATTTACTCTTGGAGAAAGGGAAAATTCAAAACGTTGAACACGGATTTGAACTTGGGTGACTTGAAGATGTTGATTTGGCAGTGTTCAGTGGTTTGTGGGAAGGCCCACTCCTTCCCTCTCATCTTCTTTCTCCCTCTTCCACTTTCAGTTAATCAATAAACGCATAAACATTTAGTAAGCACATGCTGTGTGCCAGGCACTGTGCTCAATGCTTTCCCTTGATTATAGGAATTTTTTTTCCTCCCTTTTTCACCCCACCTCTTCCTTCTTCACTCTTCCTTCTCTCCCCTGCCCTCATTCCTCACTTCTTTGATAAGGGGAGAGAAGAGTCTACCCCCTGGGTCACAGTAGCCACATGCAAGAATCTCAACATTCTCCTCTCCTGGATTGCACTCCTTTGTACCTTTGTGTCCTTTATTCTTTGTTGTATAAACCATCAAAACAGAATAGCCAGTCTGTGTATCTGCTGCTGGGCAAGGTAGACCTGTTTCCTCTCATGTTCTTCCTTCAGCTTGTCTGTTTTTTCCTGAGGCCAGTGCTGCTTTTAGTTTTTTCCAGTCCTTTCCTGGTAGTCTACCCTAGCTTAGAATCCTTGCTCTAAGCCAAAGATCCACACTGCCTCACTTTGGTTGTGTTCTCTTTTAGTCCCCCATGGTCCTTCATTCCTTAACTTTTATGACCTAAAACTTTCCCATCTTCTGGGGTAACTCCCCATGCTGGTTATTAAGACCCTTTTATCATCTAACTCGTTATCTTCTTGATCTCCCTGTCAGGAATCAGCATGTAGAATAATTTAAAAAAAAAATAGTACTCACAGTTATTGTTTACTGGTTTCTTTAAAAATTCTTCTTAGTCAACCTGTGGATTTATGTTTTATAATAGGTCTATGTTCCTTTCTGTTATATTCCATTTTCATTAGGAGCATACAAAATGCCACCTGCATTGTGGATTATATATATTCTGTTTGTTGGACCAATAGTCTGGTAACTGAACTGTAAATTATAATGTTTCTGGGCGGAAAGTATTCCAAATTCCAAGCACCCAAATTAAAAACAAACTTTTGGAATACAATTTATCACAAGTTGAGAATTGCATATATTAATGTTATTTAATTGCATGCTTTATTATTATTTATATATTGTATATATGTTATGCATATATTTAATTGCACATATTAATGTTACTTAATTGAATAGTTATTAAGTGTTCATAGAGTGATAAGTATTAGATGAAAATAGTTAAAAGCTGTATTTAATCATTAAACTCTTTTGTAGATGACTTAGATTAACCTAGAAAAATTAAATAGTTCTAAAATTTAGTCTTTCTTTTTTTGGGAGGAATCCTCTCATTTTCTTGTTCCCTAACTTGTACTCCTACCTAGGGAATGAGTTGTGAAAGAGTGTTTGCACTGAAAGAGTGGCAAGTCTTTTTTGGTTAACTTTGAAAGACTTTTCATTGTTTTTAGATATTTTCCTTTAAAAAAAAAATCTTAGACTTTTTACTGTATGACTCATATTCAAATACTAACTTGGCTGTAGATAAGCTTATTACCTATGCATTTCCAGTGGTTTAGCAAAGAAAACAAACTTTTGCATCTAGTCCTGAATATGTAATAAATTTTTATCTGAGTAAAAGATTTAGAACTTAAATTTTTATAAATGTTTTAATGTGATGCATAGAAGATAATATTTACTTATTGCAACATAGTTTCTATTTTATCTTTTAAAACTAATAAGGCAGAAAGTAATCACTGCTGTAATATTTTCTGTATCCTTCTAGGAATTGTAAATCTTTTAGGATTGTTGTGATGCAACAGTTCTTAAACTATACAGCTTCACAATTATTTGTTTGGCTTAGTTGACAATTTCTTGCATATTCACAATTCTCAAAATAATTTGCAGTTAAATAGACTTTCAAACGAAATTCCAAGGTGATTCTGCCCCTTCAAGTATAAAAAAATCTTGATTCTCTAAGGTACAATTTTTTATTTGTAGTAGGATAAATCTTTTTAAAATGAGCTGTCACTTTTACTTCTTTGCTCCAACAGAGGAAATGGTCAAACCTATTATCTAATTATATTTAAAATTTTATTTTTTAGGGTCAATATGGAAATTACCAGCAATGAAAAAAGTACTTACATTCCAGTAGCCAGTATCTATTAGCAGCCATATTGTCACCTCAGCACTGTGGACACCTCCCTGTGAAGAAAATATTTCATTCCGTCTAGTTTTTGGAAAAATCTTGTGGATAAATGACTGTTTTCCACTAAGCAGTCTTTATGGGCTAGTTGTAAAAAGGCTATAGTATCAAAAAAACCCAAAACTTCTGATTTCACATCCTTACTCTAGATGGCAACATTGGACAGAAAATACAACATAGCCACTTTGCAATGATTTTAGAACTGTGTTTCAAATGGCCTGTTACAGACTGAAAGGTGTGAACAGCTTTGTATGTTTATGAAGGTTAAGGGAATTTAGTACTTTTCCACAGATTCTTTTGTAAGGGGAAGAGGGAAATGCACACTTTTTACAGCAGCAATATTTTGTATATTATGTTTATTTCATATGCAAGGCAGTATACTATGCTATGGGCAGGATCAGAAACTCTCTGTTAATGTGGATCTGAGCATGGTAAATGCTTGATTGGGTTGGTCTCAAAATGGTGTAACATAAAGATAAAGGTGAGGGAGAAGACAAAGCACGCCATATGTCCGCTGTTCAGATCTTGTGTAGGAAATTTGAATCCCTGTTATCTGTAAGATAATCAAGGACTATGTGATACTGTTTTGAGTAAAAAGAATACAGTTTTTAAAAGCCACCTTGTTTTGTGGAGAGAAATCTTTTTGTAAAGATCATTTATAATACAGTTTAAAATGTGAGGCAATAACAGAACTACTTTGGGTTGGATCTGAGAAATCTTTGGTAATAGCTTCATGTAAATGAAATGTTAATCCCTTCCTAAGAGCAATAACAAAACAAACAAATAGACCAAAAGTATTAATTTTACCTGTTTTGAAATAAGCAGGGGGATACCATAAGTGATATCAAGGAGAGTTTGATTTAGTAATTTTTTTTTTAAACATTAGATGGATAATTGGTTTATAATTTAGCATAGGAGACTTTACCCTTATCTCACTTTCTTAATTGAGAGTAATATCTTTAGAAAGGGGGCATTTTTGTGTTTGTCTCATTTTCATATTGGTTAATATAAGACCAAGCAATGTTTAGGAAAACATTTAATGGTAAAATATATATATATCAGGTTTTGTTGTGAAATGCATTAAAGCCTACAAATGTTGCATGTGAGATAGCAGCAGTACCTTGTTCAATAGCATGGTACCTAGTAGTTATTTGAGAACACCCTATCCCTAATAATTTCAGCTAAATTCAAGGATAATATTGATTTGTGTAGGAATCCATGCATTCATGAGTTTTCAATAACAATTTTGCATTTATAATTTGAAAACACAATTAGCCTAAAGGTAAAACACCATTTTTATCAGTTGCCTATGCCTTGGAAGGGGATAATCTTTATTACTGAATTTGTCTTTTCCACTTCTGAGAACTCAGTGTATGTGATGCCATAGCATTTGAATGAGATAAAACGTACAGTGTACTCAAAAGGAGGAATTTAAATTCATTTGTTTTAAAAGGAAAAATTTTTTTTCTTTTATTAAGTTGGTCAGTAGGAAATGTACATCAAGATTTGAACAGATAAAGCATGAACAGCATTATTGTGATTGAAGTGCTTGTAGGTTCTGTGCCAATTTTCTACCACTGTGTACTTCATTGCTATTTAAAACTGTATCAACTCTAACAGAAGAATAAATTATTTGTGATTTTAATTTTCTCATTTGTTTCTTTAAATTAGATCTCTCTCACTCTATTGTCTCGCCTAGAGACTTTGCTGTGGGTTTTTTATGTAAGTTGGTCCAGTAAAAGCAAAACTGTATTTGTATTCTAGGACTTTATCAAAATTCTCTTGCCATGCCCAAGTTAATTAGAATTAACTGTTCAGTAATCAGCATGTTGTGTAGGCTGTTTGTTACAAAAATCTTTCTCAGAAAATGAAGTCCATGAGGCTATAATCAAGATGACTGAATTAGATAAATGAGTCGAGGAGACAAAAATGTGCTGAACCCAACCTGGTGTAGATATGTTATCTCATTTGAAATAAGCTCAACTGACATTAAGAAATAATTTGTCTTGCCAACCCATCTTCTGTTGTCTTATTCTCCTTTTAATGGAAACTAAAATTGCAATTTTAATAAGCAGAATTTCCTCTAGGACTTCCTTCCTGGAGACTAGTGCATTTGCAAGGTTTAATTGTTTTATAACGGTCCTATTTCGTAAAAGTTTTTAATTGGTGGTGACAAAAATTACCTTATTCCTTTGATACCTTGTTAGAAGAATAACTTAAGCTGTAGTCTCCTACCAAATTTGGTACTCCCATCTAGATTATATATTTTGAAAATGATATTTTTGTTTTATTTTTTAAAAATTTATGATAACAGGCAAAAATTTCTGTCCTATAAAGATATAAAAGCAAAATAAATAGTATGGGCAAAACCATATTACTAAAAACAAAAAATGAATATAGATCAACAATTTGAAAATTCAGTACTAGATTCTTTGAGAATTAAATTGTTTCTTATTTTATCATGTGGGTTTATGGAAGCAGATTGAAACTATTGAATCTTTTGTCAAACAAACTCTGCTATTGCCCATGTAGATCTGCTACTTGAGGAAATGGGGAACTTCTGGAAATAAGCATGCATAGTAGAGTGATATAATGGAAAACAGTAGACAAGGAATCAGGGGGCCTATCACACATTTCTTGTACTGAGGAAAATAGCGTTCAGATATCTTCATCTGTAAAATGAGAGGGTGGGACCTAATGAGCTCCCTGGTTTCAGAATGTGAGTCTTTTTCTTCTCTTATTGCTCTTGCTAGGATTTCTAATACAGTATTGAATAATATTGGTGACAATGGGCATAATAATCAGTGTAAAGTTGTTATTTGTTTTTGTATTAATTCTTGGAATACATTTAATTCATGCTGCTCCAAAATCTACTTGGGAGGGGCAGCTAGGTGGTGTAGTGGATGGAGCACCGGCCCTGAAGTCAGAAGGACTTGAGTTCAAATCTGGTATCAGACCAAACACTTGACACTTTCTGGCTGTGTGACCCTGGGCAAGTCACTTACCCCCAATTGCCTAAAAAAAATAAAATAAAATCTACTTTTAAATAATAACAATTGAAATGATTGGATGGGAGAGAAAATTGTGATTACTGTAATTGAAGATGTCTTTTTTCTTAAGGAACGCTTACAAGATTTGAAAAGTTTTTTTTTTCCCCAAATTGAAAGGAGTTAGAAATTTTCCATAGGGAGTTTATTGAAGAATGTTTGTTGTTAAACTCAGGGAGATTATTTTGTGCTTTCTAATTAAGAATGCAGTTATCTCTAAAGCTGAGCGAATGCTTCTATATTAATTAATAATAATAGCATTTACATAGTGCTTTAATGCAAAGCTTTTTACATGTTATCTCTTCACAACAACTTTGTGAGGTAGATGCTATCATTAATGCCCATGTTACAGACAAAGAACTGATTCAGAGTTAAGTGATTTGCCTAGAGTCACACAGCTGGTAGTAAGTATCTGGGGCAGGATCTGAACACAGATCTTACACCAACAGTGCATCCACTCTACCATTTTCCGATTTGCCAAGAAGACCTACGAAATGGGAGTACGTGGATGGGGTAGGGAAAAGGGTGTTTTTTTAACATATGAACCTCTTCATGTGTGTGGTGTGGTGAAACCTATGAGGGCCCTCTTCTTAGAATAATGTTTTTAAATGCATAAAATGAAATACATAGGATGACAAAGTAAACCAATTATATCAAAATATAGTTGTCAAAATAGTTTAAAAAACAAGTTCATGGATGCCAAATTAAAAACTCCTGACCCACAGCATGGTGTAGAGGAATAGAAGCCAAATAGGAGATCTAGATTCTCTTTCTGGCTTGGACATTGACTTCTCCAGGCCTCAATTTCTTCATTTTTCAAATGAGGGCATTGGATTATGTGTAATCTTCTCTATTTTAAAAATAGATTTTTATTAATTATTATTTTATTATTATTTTAATTAATTTTTATTATATTACATTAATTTATTTATTTTTTATTATTTTTATTAATTTTTTTATGTTTACATGGCCTAAGTTTTTTTTCCCCTCCTCTCTCTCAGAGCCAATCACTTATAACAAAGAACTAAAAAAAAAAAAAAAGAGGAAGAGGAGGAAAAACTAGCAAAAATAAATCAGCACATTGAAAAAAATCTGGTATCTGTCACATGCAATGTTTCATACCCATGGGCCCCGCCTTTGCAAAGGAGAAAGGAGTAGGGTGGAAGGGTGGGCTATATTTTCATACCTTTTATTTGAAGCCAAGCTTGTCCTGTACAATTCCACATTCAGTTTCAGTTGTTTTATAACTCCCCCTTTGCATTGCCATAGTCATGTATATTGTTATTTTGGTTTCACTTAATTCACTTTGTATCAGTTTATGTAAATTTTTTTCATGCTTTTCTTTATTTGTCATATTTGTTATTTCTTACAGTACAATATTATTTCATTACATTTATATATTATAGTTTGTTTAGCTGTTCTACAAAAGATGGACATGTAATTTGTTTCCAGTTTTGACTTCCACAAAAGTGTTTGTTGGACCTTTTAATCAGTTACTTCCTTGTATATGCTTAGTAGTGGAAACTGGGTCAGATGGTGTGGACATTTTAGTTACTTTCTTGGCATAATTCCAAAATGTTTTCCAGAATGTTGTGACAGTTTATAATTCCACCAATAATGTGCCTGTTAACTTCATAGCTCCTTCAACATTGACTGTTCCCATCTTTTGCCATCTTTGCCAGTTTTCTGGATGGAAGGTGAAACCTCAGGGTTGTTTGAATTGCATTTCTCTTATTATTAGTGATTTGGTGCATTCAGATGATTGTTAATAGTTTGTAATTCTTTTGATAACTGTTCGTAAATATCCTTTGACTGGTAAGCTGTTGGGAAATGGTTTTTGGTTTTATATATGTCTTTTAAGAGTGTATGTGTGTGTGTGTGTGTGTGTGCACAAAAAATTCTGATAGAAGTTCGATATCCTATATATGGATAAATATATGTATGTATGTGATGCATGTAATATATTACATATATACACATATACATGCATATTACATATATGGGATATCAAACCACTATCAGAATTATCTAATATGTATATATCAAATATGTATATATATATATATATACACACACAAATACAGTATGTGTGTGTGTGTGTGTGTGTGTGTGTAGGATATGAAACCATTATCAGGATTATTTGATATAAAAATTTTTTTCAACTGGGAATTGTTAATCAAATTTGTTGATTGACTGAAATTAGAAGGAAAATTCAGAGACAAGTACTCCATGGAAAGATCTTGCCTTCAGATTTTCTTTAGAGGTTAATTTACTATTGTGAATTCTAAACAAAGTTACTATTTTCTAATTTTATAGTTTTCCTATCTTTTCTTACCCTGCATCTCTTACCATTCCAGCTTTTTGTTTACACAGTAGTTGCTTATTACTGTTTTCAAGATACCTTTCCATAGTACTGCAGTTTGATACTGTTTTTCCTTTGTTTATGGTGACAACACTTAAAAACAGTGATTAACTTCTCCCTTTTTTTGCTGCTGACACAATTGTTGTTGAATCTTAAAACATGAAAATTGGTTTGTCATTTGCAGTAAAGAACCCTGGACTATGGAAAATAAAGTTCATTACAGTTGTCCTCACCTAAATATGTTGTAGTCTAGAATGCCTGTTTTCAGGAGGCTGCAAAGTGGTCAGCAAACCTAGACCACTCTCTGTGCACAATAATGGCAAACACTGATTTGTTTTAAAACACAACTGTGTTTATGTGTTTTGTTTGTATGGGAGCTCCAGTGCTAGCCAGGTCAAGTCCTAGTCAAGAATGAAGTAGAAGAGAATCATAGAATTGGCACCTTAGAATTCATCTAGTTTAGCCTAGACCCAGGGGAGATAAGGTAACTTGTCCAAAGTCACAGATTTAGAGGTCATGAACTGAGGCCCAAAGAGTTAGCAAAGAGTTTAACCTTAACTTCTTGATTTCCCAGTCCAGGGGTTCTTGCTATTTAAAGCATAGCTGTCTAAAATATTTCATATGAAACTACTTTTAAAAACAAAAATCTCTAAAGGAGGAAAAGGGAATATACTACAGTTGAAAGATTTGGAATAAGAGGACCTGAGTCTAATCCTGCCTCTCAGCACGTATGTGAGTTTGAACATGTGAGTTAATCTGTCTGGGCCTCAGTTCTCTTATTTGCAAAGTGATGGAATTGGATAGCATTTAGTAGATAGCATTTAAGGTCCCTTCCAGGTTGAATCTATGATCTTCTGATCAAATAAAAGACTAATAATTACAAAATGTCCTTGAAAGGAGTATGTTAGTCATTACCTAAGATTGAAGAGTACTAACGTTAGTTTGGTTTCTTTATGTTCATACTTTAATTTTGGAGAGAGTCTTTACTTGTGACGTGTAAGCAGATGAAGAGAATCCTGCTGTGAGCTTGTGGGTGGTGAGCAGGTATGGTCAGCAGCACCACAATACTGAAAGATGCTTTGGGATAGTAGCTATCCCTTTTCATGAACCATTATATCCAATAGGGACAAATTGAGTAACTTCACAGAACTCCTGAGGTCAATTGGAGCAAAATACTTTGTACAGTTTTCAAGCATGTATCTTTTCTTCCCCCGTGAATACAGCTACTCCAGGGAAACATTTCTGTTACTGCTTGGTAGCTTAAGAGCAGGGAAGTGTGTGTTGTGACTTTCCCCTCCTCAGTACTAATATCCTTCAATCCATAGAAATCCTATTTCCTGTTCATTAATTTCAGTATTCCACTCTTCCCCAAGATCTTGCTTCACAGCAAGCTTTCATACTTCAAGCTCTACATGTTAGTGCTCAGTCCTCATTCCCACATAAACACAACCATTTTGAAAACATGAACTGATATTAATTACCCCCTTGGCACCAAAAGTCAGGATTTCCTGATGCGGCACACTAATGTAAAATGCATTAGTGGGAATGCTGGCTCCAAGGGGTTATACTCTCTAAATAAACACAGGAATGTTTTTCTTTATTCACGATTCTCAGGCTATTCTGAAAGACTTTAGCTCTCCACACCTCCAAAAAAGCATCTAAAGTTTTAATAAGTTATAAATGCATTTTTCTTGAGGAATTGAATTTCAAGCAGGACAATCAATGGTATTTAACCCTTTAGTAGAATATTGAAATCTACATGTTTTCTGATGATATGGCTTTGAGCTACCATTCATGTCTTTTGAATAATAAATGCGCCTTGGAAAGTGATAATTTTGTATGTTCATTTTGTTAAAATGAATTTATATTTCATTTTTAAACTTATGCAATTTACTTTGAGGATAAAAATTGAGAAGTCCAATCATTTGCTTTAAGGTTGGTGATTAGATTTTTTTATTGTCAGTTGTAATTTGGATGTGCAAAAAAAAAATTTCAAAATATATAGGCATTGTACAAAGATCCATGTGGGAACTGACCAAGGTGTTTATTGATGAACTTACCTCCTTTTTAACTGACATCAAAGCTATCTGATGAAAGCTTCTTTAACTTTCTGCTTCTACACCTTAAAATTATATTTCCTCTGACCTTTCTCTCTTAACAGGAACAGGTGGCTTCTCTGTGATGAGGTAGGCTTGCAGACTATTCCTCTTGCTTTGTTCAAGACCTTTCATCAATTATTTATTCTCTTTGTCTCTGTCCCATCATTTGATCTTTCTCTTTACTAACTCCTCACCAGCTACTTAGAAATGTGCTCAGGTCTACATAATCCGAAAAGGAAAAAGTCTCCACCCATTTCCCCCCAAACTTGAAAAAATGTCTTTACTTGTTTGTCACCAACATTGCTCAGATCCTTGAAATGTAGCCCCCACCCATAACCATTCTATTGGGTTTTTATGGTGCTGCTTCTTAGTTCTCCTGCTTGTCAGACCACTCCTCAGTCTACTGAATCATCAAGCGTATCCCACCCCGTTTGTGAATATTACCCTGGGCCCTTTGTTATGTCTATGCTCTCTTCCTTGGTGATCTCACCAGCTCCGTGAGTTTAATTATTATGTCTATGAAGATGATTCTAAGATCCATTTATCCAACCTGTCTTTTTCCTGAGCTCTAGTCCCATATCAGCCAAATAACATACTTACTAAGGATCTGTTAAATGCCAATGTGCCAGATACCTATTGGACACTTCAAAACTGGTGTTCTATAGGCACCACAAAGTCAACATTTTTTGTCATTGCCCCTCATATCCATCCTTCTGAACTTTACAGTTTCTGTTGAGGGTGCTGCCATCTTTCTAGTCATCCAGGTTCAAAACCTTGGGATCATCCCCTTCCTCACTCTTCCAAATAAGTTCCCATATATTAATTATACCACTGTATTTCTAGCATCTACCCTTTCTTTCCACTCAATAGTCACCACCCTGCTTCGGGCCCTCAACTCCTCTGGTCTATTTGAATAGCCTCCTCTTTGATGTCTTTGCCTGCAGTCTCCTCTCCAAACCATCTTCCACACAGTTGCTCAAAGGGATTCCTAAGCACAAGTCTGTGATCATGTCACTCTTCCTGCTCAGTAAAGTCTAGTAGCTTTTTATTAGACAGCTAGGTGGCATAGTGGATAAAGTGCTGGACCTGGAACCAGAAAGACCCAAGTTCAAATCCAATCTCAGACACTGTGTGACCCTGGGCAAGTCATTTAACTTTTGCCTTAGTTTCCTCAACTGTAAAATGAGGTTAATAGAATTTCCTTCCCAGGGTTGTGAGGATCCAATGAGTTTATATTTGTAAAGCACTTAGGATAGTGCCTGGTGCATTGTAAGTGCCTAGAAAATGTTTGTTCTGTCTTTCCCCCTTCCCTATTGCTTCTAGAATCAAATGTAAAGTACTGTGTCTGAAACTTAATGCTCTTTATAACCTGGATTCAACTTATCTTTCCAGGCTTATTTTACATTGCTGTACTCTCCTTCTTGCACTGTTCTGTCCAGCTAAACTGGACTTATTCCTACTCTTTACATAGCATTGAATCTTCTTGTTTCCATTTCTTTGCCAGGCTGATCATTATGCCTGGAATGCATACCCTCATCACCCCTACTTTGTAGAATCCTAGTTTCTTTCAAAGCTCAAGTCATGTTACTTATTAAATATTCCTTTTCTGATTTCCCCATTTCCTAGCTGCCAGTCTCCTCTTCTCAATTACGTTGTCTTTATTTTGGATGTTTGTTGTATGTTGTTTTCCTCAATAAAATGTGAGCTCCCAGAGGGCAGGGACAGTTTCATATTTGTCTTGAAATAGCCAAAGTCTAGCATTTTATCTGGTTGACACAGTATATGCCTATTAATAAATATTTTTTGATTACTTTGACCTGATCTCCAAAAAACTGGCTTCAAACCATTGTACTAGTACTTAGTAATTAGGAATAATTTTATCTGAGTGTTGCTATAAGATATTAACTCACTTTTATATAAAAATAGCTGACATCTATATAGTGTTTTATACAGCTCACAAATCTTACATAATTATTTTATTTGAGCTTCACAACAGCCCTGTCAAAGACGGTGAAGTCATTGTTTCCCTAAACGTTAAGGATTAAAGAATATAAGATGAGCAGTATAAAACTGAGAGTTTTATAGCTGATGTCGGAAGAACTAAGCTTCAAGTTTAGGTCTTTTGACTCCAATTATACTGTTTTTTGTGCTGTAGCATAATGCTTTACCAGTTCACAGAACTGAAAATTTAAAAGGGACCTCATAGGTCCCATATTCCTGAAGGAGACTACTCTCTGCAGCATTCTTGACAAGTAGTTATTTAGATTTTGCTTGAAGATCTTTAGTAATGGGGAATTGACTGTCTACTGAGGTAACTCATTATGCTTTTGGACAGCTTGTTTAGGAAATATTTTAATTCTTTTGAGTGAAAATGTACCTATCATACTACTTTTAATCATTACATCTGCTCTTTCCTTTTGGGCCAGGTAGAGCAGGTCAAGTTATCTTCTAAATGACAGTTCTTCAAATACTTGCAGTTACTTGACAATTGTTGGTCAGCCTTTATAGAGCTGATGACAAGTTAAACTATTGCCATATCTTTTGTACATAGTAATGATATTTACACTTTTACTTTTGAATTACTTTTGAGATAGTACGGTCCTATAGCGCCTTTTAGGCTTATTTCTCTGTCTTCTGAAAAGTTTTGACCACAGTTGTCTCTGGTCTATCTGGTACAATATTTCTGTTCAGGGTTAGATGGTTGGGAGGGAAGAGGTAAGAATGGGAAGGACTCTGGCAAAAAATGTTCTCAGATTTCAAGAACTCAAGGATAGGGACCATGCCTTTTCCATCTTTTGTGTCCTCAATAGCATCTAACATAATGCTTCACAAATATTTGTCCATCTATAAATTTTCACCAAAAGAAGGTTTAAAAAAATCTCATAGGTTCTAATTTAGTTATAGTTGGCTTGATGTAAGTGCTTAATAAATGCTTGTTGGTTGATTGCTCTGTGCTGATTTTGCATAAAGTTCAGTGACTCTGACCAATTATTTTTTTGTATCTGTAGGACCATGTCAGCAGTGTAAAGTTGATACTAAAAGAGTGTTTCAGGGAGATTATATTTGGATGAAAGGGCCTTTCAGAAGAAAAAACAAACACCAACTTTCTTAACTGTTGTAAGCCAGGCCTCACTTAGGCCATTCTAATGGTTTGAGTTTGAGATTAGAATGAAATGAGGCACTTATGTAATCTAACAGTTAACAGAAAGGTCCTTACTTAGCCTAGCATGGAAAGGATATTCAGCAAGGATACAGCATTGATTTAGTGGGGCATAGTTCCCCTGTTTCTGTATTGGCCATTTTGGTATCAGCTCAGAAACCTTAGGGGGGAGTTCTGACTTCTACGCTCTTCTAGCTTTTCTACTTAGACCACCAGAAGCAACTTCAATAGTTCAAGCCTTAATTGCCTGAACCAATTAAGTATCAAGGATGTTTGATACCCTTTAAGGAAAAATCACTGGCCTGCTTAGGGTAAAGCATTATGCTATTGCTCCAACCTCATCAATTGTATTCAAGTTTCTTTTTAAGACTCAGGATTGCCGGGATGGAGGTTGAATGAACATTGGACCTAATACCCAACTTTACTTAGCACCACCTTGGATGAGAAATGATTTTGGAAAATATGTCAACAATATTAGGAGCTTCCATTCAGTTGTTGTTGGACAACAATTCAAACGGACTATTTCTAGTCTTGAGTTCTTGCCAGGAAAGTCTAAGAAGCTCCAGGCTATTAAGTTAGTGTAGAGATCCTGGTATTTCTTCCCTATCAATGACTTTTTGAAGTCTTGAAGTCACACCAAAATTGATAGAGATTGAATTTAGTAAGGAAGAATTTAGTAAGAGGTGATTTCATATAATTCTTGAAATATTTTTTGCGGGCCTAGCTGTACTAGGTGTCAAACTACACCCGAAAGCAGTTATCACTAAGATTCTTTGTTATTAGTTAAAAATAGAAAAGTCATTCAGATTATGTGTACACAGTGTTTGATAAATCCCAAGGACCCCAACTATTTGTTTATTTTTTAGGCAATTGGAGTTAAGCGACTTGCCCAGGGTCACACAGCTAGTAAGTGTCAAGTGTTTTGTCTGAGGCCAGATTTGAACTTGGGTACTCCTGACTTCAGGGCCAGTGCTCTGTCCACTGGGCCACCTAGCTGCCCCTGACCCCAACTGTTTAACAAGAACTACTGGGAAAATTGGAAAGCAGTCTGGCAGAAATTAAAAGTTAAGCCTACATCTCACGTCATATACCACAGTAAAGGTTTATATCATAAATTAAAGGAGCAAGGATGCAGCCATGGGTAGGAGGGGAGTTTTTGATCAAAAAAGCTATAGGGAAAATCACAGGATCAATTTTGGGCAATTTTGATTACATATAATTGAAAAACTTTTCAATTAAAATCTATGCAGGAAGCAGGAAGGGAGGCAGTTTGGGGAAAAGATCTTTGTAGGAAATTTCTCTAACAAAAGTATGCTATCCAGGATATATAGAAAAATGAGAACAAGAGCCATTCCCCAACAGACACATTTAAGCTTTCATCAAGCATATGAAAAAATATTTCAAGTCAGTAATAATAAGAGAAATAAAAATTAAAACAATTTTAGAGGTTCAGTTTCACCTTTCAACTTGGCAAAGGTGACAAAAATGGAAAGTAACAATTGTTGGAGGGGCTATAGAAGGATATGCACACTAATGCACTATTGGTGGAGCAGGGAATTAATTTAAAATAATTTGGTACTATGCCCCCAAAGTCATTAAACCCTTTGACCCATCGATACCACTACGAAGCCACACTCCAAAGAGCTCAAAGAAAGATGGAAAAAACTCATATATATAAAAATGTGGCAGCACTTTCTATTGTAGCAAAGAACTGGAAACTGAAGAAATGTCCATCAGCTGGGGAATGGTTGAACAAATCATGGCCTGTGAATATAATGGAAGATTATTCCACTATGAGAAATGACCAGAAGGCATGGATTCAGAAAAACCTGAGGAGACTTGTGTGAACTTATGCAAAGTCAAGTGAGCAGAAGAACACAATTTATACAATTATTATTGTTGTAAATAACTATAGAGTGACTATGACTAGAACATTATAAAGAATAACTATGAGAAACAAGACTTGATCAATCCAATGACCAACTATGCCTCCATAAGACTAATGAAGCAAGGTATCCACCTCCTAACATAGAAGGGATAGATCAGATCTATAGAATGAAGCATTTCTCTTTGTACGTGGTCAGTGTATGGAAGTGTTTTCATTGAATATGCTTATTTGTTACGGAATATGTTTGTGTGTTTTGTAATTGGGGAAGGGTGTTGGATGAAAAGAAGCTAGTGCTAGTGCCTCAAAAAAAAAAAAATAGAAAGCATCATTGAAGCATTTTTAAAAAGTACACAGAGGAGGGGCAGCTAGGTGGCGCAGTAGATGGAGCACTGGCCCTGAAGTCCGGAGGACCTGAGTTCAAATCTGGCCTCAGACCAAACACTTAACGTTTAGTAGCTGTGTAACCCTGGGCAAGTCACTTATCCCCAATTGCCTAAAAAAACAAGCAAACAAACAAAAAAAGTACAGAGAGGAGAACAGAAGGAAATTCAGAGGGAGACACAGACAAGCATGATAGCTTTGAATCAAGTCAGGTTTATTATGTACTTAACTGCATAATAGATATCTAATTTGTGATTTCACATATAATTCTCTATTGTATGTGGGAATATTCATGTTTGTTGGTGTTTGGGAAGTCCAGAATAACAACCATGAAAACTACTAAAGCACAACAAGAAGACTTTACTTGCAGCTCCAAAATAATCATACCTATTTTTTTTTTTCCTCTTTGGTGAGGGTAATCAAAGTTAAGTAACTTGCCCAGGGTCACACAGCTAGTAAGTGTTAAGTGCCTGAGGCCGGATTTGAACTCAGGTCCTCCTGACTCCAAGGCCAGAGCTCTATCCACTGTGCCACCTAACTGCCCCTAATTATACTTATTAATCTAATGATTTAATTGCTAGGACTTTATCCCAAGAATCATTTTTTTTAAAATGCTGTATCTGAAAAAAAAAAATGTTCACAGCTTCCCTGTAATGGTGGAAAATTGCAAACAGCCTTTATGTTTGAATACTGAGGACTAGTTGAAAAATTGTGGTTTTAATATAACAATAGCTCACATCTATAGATCTCTTTAAAATTTGCACCTGTCAGCTCATTTGATCTTCACAACAACCCTATTTTGTAACTGAAGCTGAGAAAGGTTAAATAGACTTGCTGAGGGTCACACAACCAGGAAGAATCTGAGGTAGGAATTTGAACTCAGGTGTTCCTGACTTCAAGTTTAGCTCTCTATCCACTACTTCCGTAAATATTATAAATATGAAGCAAAGAAATATAAAAATACTTTATGAAGAGATAGCAAAATCTTGAAAACCAGACTGCATAGTCACTGAAAATAAGAACGAGATGAGAGAAACAAAGCTACAGATACTAGATTTTAGACGGACCCAGAAGAGGATACAAAACAAAGATTGTTCTGTACTTATTGGTCATTTTTAAAATTAATTTTTCCCCTTTGTCCATAGATTTAGAATTGGAAGAGTCCTTAGAGTCCATCTAGTTTAATTCCCTCATTTTACCATTGGGGATAGCGAGGCCCAGTTATTTGCACAAGAACGTTAAGGGACTTCAGATGTGGGATTTAAACCCAGGTCATTGAATTCCAGAGAGTTATTCCTCTATACCATACTGCTCTCTCTATTTGGTTCTACCTTCTTAAATCTTTGTTAGGGGTTTTATGCAAGATTTTACCTCTTATTTTGTATGCTTATTTGATTATTTTCATGGATGGTTAAGCTTACAATAAAACACAATTTTGACATTTTTTTAAACATACATTCTACTAGACTAAGTTTCTTGGGGGAGAGACTATTTAGTCATCTTTGTGCCTTGAGGCAACCTATATGAAGAATTTTGCAATTATAAAGTAGCATAAAGAGGCACAGGTTGGTATATAGAGGGAAGAAGACCAGATTTGGGTTTGTTTCTTAGCAATGACACTGGTTATGTGACTATAGGTAGGGTGTTTAACCTTTGGAGCTTCAGTTTCCTAATCTATAAAATGGGAATTATCATATTTGTGCTGCTTACTTCACAGGATTGTTGTAGAGAAAGTTCTGAGTAATTGTTATTATCCTATAAATGTGAATAATTATTATTACTACTACTACTACAATGCCTCACAGCTAGATAAATGCTTACTATATACTAGGCACTTACTATATACCAGTCACTAAGTGCTGAGGATACTGAGGCAAGCAAGCGAGATGATACCTGCCCTTAAGGAGCCTATATTTTAGTGGAGGAAGAAAACACTTAAAGGGGATTTAGGAGGAGGAGTTTCCCATAGTGGTTGCATGATGTGCAATGGTAAAATGAGGGCATTAAGCTAGACGGCCTCTAAAGTCTCGCCCAACTCTATATTGACTTGATTCAGGCAATATTAGGTGAAAGTTCCACTATCAGAGCCAGGAGACCAGGCTCAGAGTCCAAGGTTCTGGTTGGGGTTAAAGGAAGTTGAGGATAGTAGCTGGAAGATAGGGAGCAAAGTGTGCACCTATCATGGGGGCCTTGCCATATTAAGTTCTAATAAATGTTGAATGAAAGAATATAAAGCATCCCACGAAAGTAGCCAGTTTTCACAATGTTCAGTGGAGAGAGCTCTGGTCCTACCTCATATGTATTTTTAAACTTTTATTAAATTCAGTTTGAGACGCTGAAAAAACTAGATTTTCCTCATCAGCAAATAGTCTTGAATTGTTACATACTTTTTACCTTTTTATAGCTTTAAATTTTGTAAACCTTTTTACTCATTAGCTCAGCACAGTAATACTGTTAGGTGCAATTGGCAGCTAGGTCATGCAGGGGATAGAGTGCCAGGCCTGGAGTCAGGAAGACCTGAGTTCAAATCTGGCCTCAGACACATAACACTTATTAGCTGTGTGACCCTGACCAAGTCCTTACCTTTTTTGCCTCAGTTTCCCATCTGTAAAATGGCAAACCACTCCAGAGTCTTTGCCAAGAAAACCCCAAATGAGATTATGACTGAACAACAAGAATAGGTTCAGGTTAAGTACCTTGACAGTGGTGACACAGCTGCTAAGTAGGTGAGGAAAGATTGAAAGCTATGTTTCTTCCGACTTCCAGTCTAGCATTTTTTCCCTTTCTTCCATGCCACACTTCCTTTCATATTTCCAGGTAAGTGCAGAGATAATTTCTAAGCCAAGTCATTCTAACAGATATTCTATTGAAAGGCTTGTTGTATTGAGCCTCCTGATCTCTTTTCCTCTGAAACTTTTTTCCCCAAGCATTTTTGATACATAACTTTTAAACAAAATACAGTTTCTTCTTGAAATACTTGGTGTTCTGTTAAGTTTTTTACATTGATTTTTGATTTAAGCATCCACATGTCTAATGTCTTTTACCTTTATCCAATTTGTTCTTTATTTTGTACAAGAATTTCATAGTCAAATCACTGACCTAACAAAAACCTGACCTCAGCTCTCTGATACATTGGAGGAAATAAGATGGCAATCTTGGTTTCATTCTTCTTGAATTCCCATTTACTCATCAGCAAAGTCTGCCTGCCCCTTTAAATTCTATGCCAGGGTCCACCATCAGGGGAAAAGGATACTGAAGCTCTTAAAATGTCTCCTCTTGCATGCAGTTTTCAGAATTCTCTCTATGTCATGCAGGTCTGAAAGGTTAAAAATAACTGTGCCTCCAGAGATTTCTCCTTGGGCTGTATTCTTCCTTGGGATCATATAAGCTTTTTTCACCCAAACTGGGTCATCATCCTTGCCTAATTTTAAAATCTCCAGGATCCAATGCTCTACAAAAATCAATGAGATCTTTCCCACTAGATAATCCCAGCAGCCACACATTATATTCTCTGGCCTGATTCTGCATGAGTTTGATTTTATATACTCTATTGTAATAATTTATTAACTTGATAAAATCTGCTGACTCCTCCTGGAAAATATTCTGTTTTTAGTTTATATTTCCTTCAGCTTTCTTTCAGCAGCCTTTATTATTATGAGTATTTACATGAGAATAGGGTCTTTGTTTTTTTTAGAGTTCATCTGTGCCTGCTGTTTATTGTCCCCCCCGAAGTCATAGCCCTCTGTGACATACTTAGCACTTATATAGTGCCTTTCATCTTCAGATCACTAGACAAACTCTGAATAATTTATCTTTACATCCTTTTTGTGAGCCAGTTAGGTAAACAGAATTAGCCCCATTTTACAGGCAGAGTAACTGAGAAAATTAGAGTTAATAGGTGATAATATTATTAGTTAAAGGGTGCCATGGTCAGAATCAGTAGCTTCTATTTCTTTGAGAAGTTAAGCTCCTTTCATGTATCTTAATGGGTTACTACTAAGTAGTGGGAATGGGGACCATTTACAGAGTTATTGTAATAGAAGAATGCAGTTTCTCTGTAAAGAGTGGTAAGTTTCCAAAATAATGCCTTTTTCCTTTTCCCTTTCCCCAGTAGTGGGAGTTGCTGGTTAATTGGTGCAGAAAAACTAGAAAATGCCATTATGCTGAAATTGTCTTGCAAAGACTTAGACCCAAGATTTGGTTTTGATCTATAATTAATCTTTGACCATTTTCACACATACAATTGGATCAACGATTTACAGGTCAACAGCTGAGCAACTTGCTAGAGAAATGAATCTGATTCACAGCCATTCCATTCTTTTCAATGACTGGAATAACTTGGCAGGTTATGATTATTTTCATCATTAGGCCTGGATAGCATAAAGGATTTGGTTACTGGTTTTTTGCTTAGGGATCAATTGCTATGATGGTTGAAAATAATCCAGCAGTTCCTAACAGTAAATTTTTAACAGTAAATCCAATTGTGCCCCCAAAAGGAACAGCCATAGTATACTTGGAAATCAATTTGTCCATCAATCAACAAATATTTTTAAGTGCCTACTATGAACAAAGCTTTGTGTTACATATAAGACCTCAGTCTCTGTTCTAATTTATCTTGCAAGTATTTGGATTACAAATTACTTATTTGTAGAATCTGGAGTTCAAGGCACTAATTGCATTCTGGACCTGATTTAATTTCCTGATGACTTCTTAAATGACTATAAAGCTTGGAAGGACAATCAGGAACATTTAATAGAACCATAGATACTGTCTATGGAAAAGACCCATGAAGGAAGGTTAGTACCTTCTCCGATTTAGACTCCATTAACATTCCCCTGGCCCTTTCTGCTTTCAACAGCATCAGGAGCTGAAGCAGCCTTGACAGTCTGGAGATGGTTTTTTGACATGGTCACATTATAGTCCCTAAAGGCGCCTGGGCTTGGATGGATTGTTGGGTCTCACAATAAGCCTGATGGAAGAAAAAATGAAATGAAACAAAGCTGGAAATGGTCCTATTATTGAGAGCTTACCTCAAACAAATCCAGGATCTTGGTTCTTCTGAATGCTACAGCTTTTGCCACTGTAGTCTGATAGAGTCTTCCAAACCTGTAAATTCCAATTTTCAGAAAGATCAGACTGGTCTTAGGAAGAGATCAGGGCTAGTGAATGGGAGCTCTGTTTGAGTGTCATCTGTAAAAGGAAAAAAATACATGATGGGATACAAATACAGTGAGAAGATATTATCTCATATCTATCCAAGAATTAATTCTGCTGCTTTTCACTTACCTTTAGGAGTCTGGAAACAATATGCCTATTGGCTATTTGTGTTAGAACAGATGTAAAAACAATCAATCTGGTTGAATGTACTTGGCCTCTTTTGGCTAATGTGAAATTTAAAAATATTTTTCCTGAAATACAGAAATCATTAAAAAAAAGTCCAATCCTCTAAATTACACTAGTAGTAGGCCAAAATATTGTCAGTCATGAAATACCATATTTACTCATATTCCCCCTCATGTATTCTTCTAGTCCTTCCCTAGTCAGATAATTTAATAAGAGATTTCTTTCTTTTACATAATCTTTAATTTTTAGACTCCTTTTCCCCTTTGTACTGTCTATCTGGAATGACTGCTGTGGTTGCAACAGCAGTTAAGACTTTTTCTAAATGTTTGGTGAGAGTAGTTGAGGCATGAAGAAAACTTCACTTCCTCTTACCAACCATCAAGCTCACTCTTAGAGGTCAAATTATGCTGTGAATTCAGTATCTTGTGTTCCCTGTGTATACCTCATCAGTGGTGGCAGGTAGAGTCTACTGTCATTTTAATGTTAAACATTAGGTTAAAATAAGAAAAGGAATAAGGTATTCAAGTCAAGATTTTGATGTTGTTCAGTTGTGTCCTACTCTTGACCCCATTTGGGGTTTTCTTGGCAAAGATGCTGGAGTCATTTGCTGTTTCCTTCTCCAGCTCATTTTATAGATGAGGAAACTGAGGCAAACAGGATTAAGTGACTTACCCAGGGTCACACAGCTGGTAAGTGTTTGAGGCCAGATTTGAACTCAGGATGATGAGTCTTCCTGATTTCAAGCTTACTGCTCTATTCACTGTGCCACCTAGCTACCCAAAGTCAAGATACTACTCCTTAATGGGAGCCTACCAACTTTTATATCTTGTGCTACTCAGGCAAAATATTCCTTGAATGAGTGAAAAAAGTAAGGAGCGAAAATACAATTTCATATGAGGCAGATGGGATGCCCAGTGATTAGAGGTCTGGAACTCTAGTTAGGAAGACCTGAGTTCAAATCCAGTCTCAGAAGCTTATTAGTTGTTTTGACCCTGGACTAGTCACTTAAGCCTAGGTCTGCCTCAGTGGCCTCTGCTGTAATATGAGGATAATAATAGCACCTTCCTTTCAGGGTTATTGTGAGGATCAAATGTAATAATAATTTTTAAAGTATCTGGCATACAGTAGGCCCTTAAAAGTGCTTATTCCCTTGTCCTGCTCCCATTTGATCTCACTAGTCTTGGCTCTCCCCAGTTCTGTCCTTTTCTTTCTTTTGTTTTTCTAGGTCTCTCTGTTTCTTCATTTCTGTCTTTCTGCTTCTCTCTCTCAAGAGAATAAAGAGCTATCGACCTAAGAAAGTATCTGCTTCAAGATTTGGAATGAACTCTTCAGATTTGCAGTTGATACAACATTAAAGTTACATCTGAAATGGCTTCCTGAAGCTTTCCCATTTTGAAAGCTTTATGGACCAAAAGATAGGTTCATCTCTGCTTTTCCAGAAACAAGTACAATACAGCATCCATTTCTAGTTCTTATTAGAAAACGATGAAACCCAGATGTGGGAAAACTAACATTTGGATTTTCAATATTGCAGAGGCACTGTTTCAAAGGAATAAAGTCATTCCAGTGGAATAGAGTGCACTATATCCATACTTCCCCTTCTGTTTCCTATAATGCAGCTTTTTGTATAGATTCTTAATTGGTTCTGAGTAGAGTAAGGCTCTTATTAAATAAAACATCAAATTAATGAGACAGTCACATATTGTGCCTTTGGCATTAACATATTATTAAATCAATTCTGTTCAGTGAGCATTTATTAAGCACCTATTATGTGAAAGACCCTGGGAATTTTTTTGGAGAGGGGAGTGGTTCAGATGATTTCATCAGTGGAGGAAATTCCTCCATGCATATCAGCAATTCAATTGTAATTTATAGTTATAGAGAGTTGTGGGAGGGCACATAGATTAAATGACTTGCTCATGGTAAACTAACTATGTGCCAAAAGCAGGACAGGAGCCCAGGTCTTCTGGCTCCAAGGCCATGAAGTTTGTCAGCTGTGCCATGCTGTCTAGGTACCCAGGAAGCTAAAAGACAAAAACCAAAAAAACCAAAAACCTGTCTTGAAAGAACTGACATTCTGGGAAAGATCATTGAACTTGATTTTAAGTTTGGATTCTGATGTTTACCAGTATGACCTTGGGCAAATTAGTTAACTTACCTGACTCTGTTTCCCTATTTGTAAAATGAAGGGATTATACTAGATGGTCTCTGTAGTCCCTATTATCTCTTGGTCTACAATCCAATAAGTAATGCATGTAATTTACAATTTCACAGATAATCTTCTTTGTTCTTTTTTGTAATAAACATAATAGCCACAATAGCATTATATAGCACTTTAAGGTTTGTAAAGCATATTTTATTTTACTAATATCTCATTTTAGCCATTGTATATGGAAATAATCATGTTTGTTGTTTTATAAGTTCATAATAATGAGATCCTAAAGCATTATATGTAAATATAATTGAACAGAAGATAATTTGATATTGGAGAAAACATTTTACCATTCTGCCCCTCTAACGGGTCAGGGGGTTGTGCATTCCAGGTGTGGGGCACAACCCATGCAAAGGCACTAAAGTGGGAGGTGGAATCCTCAGTCTGGGGAATAGCAAGGAGGCTAATTTGGCTGGAACAGAGAGCAGGTGAAGGGAAGTAATGTGAAATAAATGTTTAAGTGTATGTGCGGAGGGACACTAGAAGAGGTTTTAAATGCCATCATCATCATCGCTGTTACCCTCTTCTAAATAATATTGGCTCAACATTTGTACATGTCAACCTTTAAAATTTTTTTTTTTTCTGGCTAGGCAATGGGGTTAAGTGACTTGCCCAAGGTCACATAGCTAGTAAATGACAAGTGTCTGAGACCAGATTTGAACTCAGGTCCTCCTGCCTCCAGGACCAGTGTTCTATCCACTGTGCCACCTATCTGCACCTAAAACCTTTCTTCAGGTACATAGTCAGTAAAATTGTCTATAATTTACCTTTGCTATTCTGTGAAATAATTGAATATTATTGCCCTGATGGTTATAAAAAGTCCTCCTCAGCCCTATCCACCCCCTTCCTGCAGCTAATACTCATAAAACAGAGGCGGTCCTTTGCTAGAGTTCTTCTTGGATGCCTCTTTGTGTCTGGAAGATGACCTTGGGTTCTTGAAAACTAAGTTCTGCCATATTCTGTCAAGCTGGGAGGAAGGTTTCCAGGAGAGACTCAGCAATAGACTGCGTGTCAGGCATCTAAGGACCAGCTGTGCTAAGTTTGGAGGGGCTCCTCATCAGAAAGTTGACCACCAGGTAATGAACTGTTTTGGTCCCAGCATCTTCCAAAGACTGTCTGCTAAGGTTTGATGGGGTTGTCATCTGTATTGTTGGTGTGAGGATGTACTGATGTACAGTAGAAGCAATCTGAATTGATTACTGGCTTTGCCTTTCTCTAAGACTTATATTCACTCTCATTCCTATTCTCCTCACATCTGAGACTTCTTTCCAAACAATATTTTGATCAACATCATATAATCATAGCTCTAGGATTGGAAGGGACCTTCAAGACAAGCGCAACTCCCTAGTTTTATTGATAAATCAATCCATAAACATTTATTAAGCACCTACTGTGCACCAGGCACTGTGTTAAATACTGGGGATACAAAAGGAAGCAAAAGGCAGACTCCCTGCCTTCAAGAAGCTTATAATCTAATGGATGACCCAGGAAGTTTTAATAATTTGCTCAAAGTCACACAGTGGACAGAGTGTCAAAATGAACGCAAGTCCTCAAACTCTGCTTGTTTAGGATATATATGACATTTCTAATAAGTTTCACATTCTTCAGAGCCATAATTGGGGTGTACCAGGTGTTCAGGAAGACTAGCACCTCTGGTGTGAGGTCCTGCTGAGCCCTTTTCAGCACTGCTCATCTTTGGTGTCCACCAGGTGCTCAACTCTCACCTGTGGCTCCAAGAAGCTATGGCATATGCAGTGTCTCAGTAGATGGGCTAAACCAGGTTGAGGGTAATCAAGAGACCTCAAACTGGCTGGTGAGTTAGGGATATGTGTACTCCAAGCATGTGAAGACTTCCCCTGGGCAATGGTGTCAATAGCCATGGAAGCAGGTGCTGTGGAGTGCTTAGAGCTTGGTCAAACATGGAAGATGCCAGCCAAGGTCATCCACTGCATCCTTGGCGCTAGCTGTTGTCTTGACTTTTGTCCTGCCTGGACTTCGATGACTCAGCGAGAGAGAGTGAGGCTGAGGACTTGCTCTGCCTCGCTTAAATCTAATTCACACATGAGTCAAGACATCACCCTGTGATGTCACCAATTCTCTTCCAAAGGAAGGACAAATAACAAAACCTTTAACATTAGGAAATTCTTCTAGGTGCTCCAGGGGATTCTCGGAGGTTTCACAAAGAAATTCCATTGCACTGAATTCTCTTCCAATTTATTCATCTCAGAACATTGAACCTTTTCCAAATGTCTGGGCTATGATATTTAATATTTACATTTATCCAAATTATTATTCTTATTAAGGCAATTGGGGTTAAGTGACTTGCCCAGGGTCACACAGCTGGTAAGTGTCAACTGTTTGGTCTGAGGCCGGATTTGAACTCAGGTCCTCCTGACTTCAGGGCCGGTGCTCTATCCACTGCGCCACCTACCTGCCTCCCTATCCAAATTATTTTCAACAAAGTAATTTGTGGGTATCATAGATGAGCTCATGATGGCACAGTGAAAAACAATACAGCAAGTGAGTATGCAAAGAGATCTTAGAAATCAGCTAGGCCAATCTCCTCATTTTATGTATAAGGAAGTGGAGAGCTTAAGTGACTTGCTATGACCACCCAACCTGCTCCTCTGCAGCTCCTGGCCTGCCTGTGGACAAACAGCAGATGGAGACCTGGGCAATGTTCAGAGAGAAGGGGCGCTTCACCCTATGTGTGCAAGTATGTGTTTATGCCTATTTTCTCCCTAATAATAATAATAATAATACCTACCATTGACATAGCACTCAAAGGTTCACAAAATGCTCTACAAATAGTATTGAGGCAGGTGCTATTATCCCCATTTTACAGTTGAGGAAACTGAGGTAGACAGAGGTTGAGTGACTTGACCAGGATCACACATCTAGTAGGTGGCACCGTAGTTGAACTCTCGTCTTTCTGACTCCATATGCAACACCTCATCTACAGCACTGGTACTCTAATAATGAAAGAAAACATGAAAGAAAAATTCAGTTTGCTTTGAAAAATTTGAAATAATTTTCTGGAAATTATTCCAGCTGCTGAGGAAGAAAAGAAAAAGCTGTTATTTTATAGCTCAGATTGGTTATCAACCTACAATACAATAAAATGTGAAAATGAATCTAACTTCACATGAACGAATGACTCATGATACATTGTCATATGATCAGACTCAAACTGAAGACTCATTTGCTTCTACTTGTTGTCCAAAAGAATTGGTCATGGGGGAAGGTGTTAGGGAAACTTTTTGTAGCAAGGTCAATGTAAGGAAAATAAATGTATGTCTGAATTTGTAGGAAAAAAATGCATTCTTTCTGAATCACACTTGTTTTTAACCTCAAGGTTGGAACATACCATTCCACCCCAGTTCTCCCCCTACTCCCACCCCCCAGCCCCAGCAGGTGTAAAACTTGAAAAGTTTTCTGACTTACATCTTTAGTACTGGCTGAGGGGAAAAAGTCATATCAGAGTATCCTCTCTGACCCAGACACACACTGAGAGGGAATGACCTCGGAAATGCTGGCTCCTGGCAGGCAGAGAGGATGAGCCTGGGGCACTTAGCTAATCACTAATCCCTCTCTTGGCGTGACATATGCTGGAACCACTGGCAAATGTGGTTGCAGCCACACCAGATGAATATATATCAAGGAGACGTAGAAAGAACATGCCTTGCTCGTTTCTGTTTCCAGCAGGGAGGGGTCCCAGCAGTGCACAGAGCTCCCATCCTGGAGAAACACACCTGGGGATCCTGGGCACCAGCTGTGTCATGTTTCTGCAAGAAAGATCCCAACTGATTTTTCCTCTGGCTTCCCTTGCGCTTTATCACTTGGCGTCAGCCGCATCACAAATGGGTTGGTCAATACCAGCAATGATTACATTCCCTCTCCAGTTAAAATATATGGGCTGCAGACAGCCCCTGTGAGAGGGGAAATGTTCAGACACTCTCCCAGTACAAATGGCTATACTGCCTCCCTTTCCTTCCTTTCACCGCAGCTCGATGTTGCCGTCCCACCTATATTGAAACTGCTTCTGCATGTGGATCATAGGTATACACAGAGATAGGCCAGTTTCATAGACCCCTAGGCTTTATAGGCTCATAGATTTAGAGCTGGAAGTGACTTTAGATGCCATCTCATTCCTTATTTTGAGAAAACTGAGGTTCACAGAGGCTGATTGACTTACTCTGGGTCTCACAGCTGGCTAGTAAGTGTCAGAGGTAGGATGCAAACCCAGACTTAACTGACTCCTGAGTCTAATAATCAATCAAGTATTTACTAAACACTTTCTATGTGCCAGACACAGTTCTAGGCACTGGGGATTCAAGTACAAAGAATGAAGCAAATCCTTCTGCAGTGAGCTTGTATGCTCTTGAGAGAGACAGTAAGTACATATAAAACACATATGGCATAAATATAAAGTTGATAAATATATATATATATATATATATATACCAAGTATCTGTAGGTAAATACAAGATAGTTTGGGGGCATTCATATAGAAGACAGTGCCTGAGCTGCATCTTAAAGAAAATGATATATTCTATGAGGAGATATCAGAAGTCATGTATGACATACTGGGTTGTGTCATATTACCAGACTATGACTTGCATGCCAGAAGAGTCATAAAATATATTATCTAGGAAATACATGATAGGAAGAGGAGGTGTCAGTTACTTATATCATTTTAAACAAGGAAAGCCTCCGGCACATTGGGTCTCAGGATAGATTCATGGGAGGTTAAAGGTAAGAGTCTATCAGGGTGAAATGGAGGTGCAGATGGATACCAATTCGTACCACTGGAGGAACCGCAAGGATGAGATTTCGAAAAAAAGTATAGATATCTGGTTGGGTAATCACCTTAGTTTTTGAATATAATCTCTTCCCCCCTCTACTTTTTTCAGTTAGTCATTCCTTTTAACAAAGAATAAAAAAGGAAGAGGAAGGAAAAAAAACCACTTTGACAAAAGTTATCAACATCAACGGAATCTGATAGCATATACAATGTTCTATATACCCATAGTCTCCTGCCTCTGCAAAGAAGGGAAGAAGTTGCATTTTCTCCTCTCTTCTTAAGGGATATTTGGTCATTATAATTACATAGAGATCAGTTATATTTTTAGTTCTCTCCATTTACATTGCTGCATTGGGTATATTTTTTCCCTGGTTCTGCTTTTTCACTCTATATCAGTTTTTCCATGCTTGAAAATTTCCATTTCTAGACACAGATGCCACTGAAAGCTTTCTTGAACAGCAAATTTTCTGACTTTCTGATTAATAGCAACCTCAAGTCACTAAAGGTTTGTAGGAGTTGGACAGTTGAATGATAATAGTAATAGCTAATGTTTATATAGGGTTTACTATTTATCGGGCACTGTGCTAAGTGCCTAACAATTATGACTTTATTTGATCTTCACAATATCCTTGGGAGGTAAGTGCATTATTATTCCTATTATATAGATGAGGAAACTGAGGCAAACAGAGGTTAAATGACTTGGCCAAAGTCATGCAACTAATAAGTGTCTGAGTCTGTATTTGAACTCAGGTCTTCACTCCACGTCTGGTGCTCTATTCATTGTACTGTGCTGTATCTCCAGGTACCTTAGGGTTATCTCCAAAGACCATTGTCCTGTTTGATTCCAGAAAAACTGCAAGGTTTCTAGGTGTTTTGGCTGATGAGTTTTACCCTAATGTTTCTGATTGCCCAGCTTAAATCTTTTATTACAGACCCCTTACTTGGGTCGACAAGGTGTCAGGTTCTCCAAACCATATCTTTATCTTCTCAGAGTAGAAGTCTCCTGTTGATTTTGCAAAGTCAAAGATGGTTCTGCCATTAATACATGAAACTTTCCATTTTTCCTCCAATTTCTCCCTCACTGACTTTACTTTCCTTCTTTTCTCCCAAAAATGTAAATAATGTTTATGCCAAAAAAGTGAAACATTTTACAGTATGCCTTTCTCCCTAAAAATTCATACCTAAACCTGAAGGATCTATCTTCTGTGCTTGTGTGGCTGGATCAAATTCTCTTTCTTCCACTTTCTGTTCTCTGCCCTCATTCTAAGAAGGAAAAAAACAAAACACAACACGGTGCAGAGTATATACCTATACTTGCTCTGGTTATTAGTCACTACTGTTGCTTGGACATAGTCTAGACCTCATGTCAGTATCTGGCCAGGATCTGACAAACAAATTACAGACTGACTATGAAGCAGTGGGCTTGATTACCAGCAAGACAGAAGCTAACTAGACCCTCCGAATCAACTTTTTAACCTAAAGCATGACCAGCATTGGCCCTAGTTACCTCAGAAGTCCATAAGATCTCACAAAAATCATGACAGCAACAATGGGACAGCACCAACAATGAGTCTTGTGGGTTCCAGAGGTGGTTCAATTAGCTAGGACAAAATACTTTATGGGAAGGAGAAAGAAGAAATAGGAAATTTCTTTTGTCTCTGGCATCTGTGAATTCTCTTTATCATCCTCTGGAGCAAAGGATACTAGTGTAATACCCCACCCTAGGCTAGTCTCCCAACTTGTACTCACACTTGCAGGTTAGGTCCCTGGAGTGTGGCTTGTGTTCTAGAATTAATCTCATGGGTGGCCATTCCTACTACTATAGCTCACAAGCCCTCACTGGTGAGCTTTCCATGAACAATCAGTCAGTAGATTTAAATAGTTTTTTTTTGCTTGTTTGTTTTTTAGTAAAGACATTTACTAAGATGGCGTGTTAAGAACAGTTGATATGAAACATTACTCCCTAAAGTCTGGGGCTCATTGTCTCATAAATATACATAATGTCCATGGGAAGGATAGTGCTCAAACTTAGAGGTACAAGTGTAGGATCCATATGTGCTTTATGGCATGAAAATCCTTTCTTGTCATTACACAGTACATTTTGTAGCGACTTCCCTGACATATCCATGGGAGGGATCAAAATATCATAGGACACAGTAATTTAGTATCATGGATCTAGAACTGAAAGGGAGCTGAACCAACTTATCCAAGAGGTAGCATGGTGCCTGCTGAATTGCCAGTAATAAATGGTCCAGAGACTTTAATGGTATGTTCTGTAATAACCATTCTAGAGAAAATGAGGGAGAAAAGTATGTACAGTTGTATTTTTCCAGAGAGCCACACCTCTCTCCTTCATTGTTCTATTTGTACTAGTGGGCAAGGTGACCTGTCGCTCTTTTTGCATTTCTCTTCTTTGCTGTCTCTTCTAGTGGTTCTGGGCTAACACTCCCTATCAGCCTTGTATTCCTCATCAGCAGGCAGGCCTAGTTGTGATTACTCATGCTTCCTGAGTGCCAGCCAGGTTTTTGGTGCCTCCCCAGGATAGCTCCTTAAGTAGAGGACTATGTACAATATGTAAGTACTTCAGATTCTGCTTAGCACCAGAGGGCACAACCAGTCCCTAATCTGCCTGAGTCACTGTCCATACCCTGCAGCTCCATGACCCTTCCCTACAAATTCCAGTGAGTGATTGCCCTGATTCAGGATATCTATTCAGAATAATTTTGCTGATAACATACATGCTGTAGAGACCTCTTAGTTATTCTTTCCTTTAGTGAAGGAAGGCTATTTCTTTCTGTTGATAGCCTGAAGCCTTGCAGACATAAGACTTCCTGAAAGTGAGGGCAGAATTATGGAATTCATGCTTTCTTTCAACTCAGAGGATGACCAGATAGTGACCTTCTTAAACCCATGTGACTTTGCTGGGATAAAACCAGGCAGGGACATCAGCATCTTCTCTTCATTTTGTTCACTATCATGTGCTATGAGTTGGTGACCCATTTGGCAAAGTACACCACTATCCATCTCTCCCCAGGTGAAACATGAAGCCCACATTTAAGGGGATAAGGGTGAATAGAGTCCCAATGAATTTTAAAAAGAAAGAATCAACACTCAAACTTTACAAACTGCTTTCCACTAAGTTTTAATCAGTTCATTTCTTCCCTGCTCAGTTCCAATTTCTGTATAATGGCCTGCTTATATTTGCTTAATCTGGATCTCATTCCATTCCCCAACAAACCCTCCCCACCCCACCACTACCACATTTGTGTTTGCTCAAATAAGGCCTCATGGAAAAGTACAAATAAAGAAAATTTGAAATTTTAACAAACCCCCAAAGTATTTGTGAATTAAAATCCTGCCAGAGCTATTTATAAAATGTGTGTCTGTATCCAAAAGTATTTACCATTTGCTCCATGGATTGTCAAATCTGGTACAGGCCAAACATACTTGGTAGCTCCATGAGACCAAGCCACATGCTTTCAAAATCTTTTGCTCAGCTACATTGCTAAGAAAAAGCCTCCCTCACTGTGCACTCATAAATCTGGCATAAATGGTTCTCCCTCAATCAGGAGACCTTAAGGGTCTTTCAGAAAAGAAGTCATTTTCTGCTTGTATCTCCGTGCTACCTGCTGGCAAGTGCATAAATATTAGTGTGAAGGCAGAAATTTCAGAAGAATATTCAATTTCCAGCTAGGCAGTGAAACTGGTGTAGGGTAGGGAGTCAGGAATTGTGAATTCTGAGGGTTCCCATGACTGGGATAGGAAGGTTGGGAAGAAAAATGAATAAATTAACACAAGGCACTTTGAAATACAAAGTGATAACTAAAGGTCAGATAATCCCAATCATTTAGTGATGCTCAAGCCCCACAGAATCAGAAAGTAGAAAAAAAAATGCAAGGTAAAATGGCATCGTTGGGACCAGCCAGCCTGTGGAGGGATTTCGGTGTCCTCACTCCCCATGTTCTGGTGACCCATTCAGATGGCAGAAGCACCATGCCATCCATCTGTACCTCTTTGAAACCAGAATCCCACATTCAAGCATCCCTTTTAAATGGTAGATACAAGAGCCAACTCTTGCTGCTATCACAAGGTCTCACAAGGCTTTTAATCATCAAGAACTGATAGCTACTGTTCTCCGTTTGGATGAATACCAATTAGAGAGATGGGACAACCTGAGGAATGGAGAAGAGAAAGCAGTGGGGAACTGGCTTTGTTGTTTTGGGGAGGGGGTTGCCAAAAGTAAAAAATTACCTAGGGCATCAGTGCCCTTCAGGCCAACCCTGAGGGGAGGCTAATGAGATGGCAGAAGAGATCTGCAAAGGATAGGGTAGAGAGTGCCATAAAGATGTTATTTATTAATAGAGTTTCTTTTTATAGATGGTAATTGCAAAATCTTAATTTTTTTTTTAAAAAAGGGTTTTTACTGAATCAGGCAGCTTCTCTCTAAACATTATAATTCTGTTTACATTTTCTCTTAGCTTGTCTCCCTGAGAGAGGCTGCATGAAGCTCTGGTTGAGCTTAGTTGGGAAGGGTTTGGCAATAGAAGACTTAACCCAATGCAAAAAAGAAGAGCCTACTGGGAATTTTTAGAAAAATTGAGTGATCTGCCTTTCCAAGTTAAAAAAAAAACTCTTATTATAAACCTCCCTAAATTTGAAAAAGTTCCTTAAAATTGACAGAAGTCTTACAGTAAGGTGGGTTTCAAAGTAAAATCTGCCTTGCTCTGGTAAATCTCACTCCACTCAGATGATGGTATACAGATCAGGGTTCAGTCTAAACCCTCATTTTCTACCTGCACTCTGCTTGGTCTTTTGCCCATGTTTAGTATCCTCTCATCCACAATTACAGAGTCTCAGGAGTATAAGGGACCTCAGAGGCCTTGACATATACTTGACCACAAATCTCTTCTACCAAATCCTTGACAAATGACCATCTAGTTTCCCTTGAAGAGCTCCATTGATGAGGAATCTGCTACTTTCCAAGTTAGACCTTTCCACTAATTGTCAGGAAGGTTTTCTTCACTCTGAGCCAAAATCTGCCTATGTAACTTCTAACTATTGCTCCTCATTCAGTCTTCTAGGGCCAGATGGAACAAAGCTAATGCTTCCTTCATGTGATAGCCCTTCAAAGGCTAGAGGACAGCCATTGTGTTCCCTTTAAATTTTCTTTTTCTCTAAGCTCAACATTCCTGGTTCCTTCAACTGATTTTTGTATGGCATGTAATGAAGGCCCTCCACCCTTATGGCCATCCTCATATAATGTAGATAGGTAAAATCAGAGGTATTCTTTAATAAAAACAGGTATAAATCAGGGTTGTCCACTTTCATCTTTCTTATTCGGTGTAGAAATAGAAATGACAACCATAGCACTAAGGAGAAAGAAATAAGTATATAGCACCTACTATGTGCTAGGTACTGTGCTAAGTACTTTTACAAATATTATCTCATTTTGATCCTCACAACAACCTGTACAAGTAGGTGTTATTATTATCCTCATCTTTTAGTTGAGGAAACTAAAACAAATAGAAATTAAGTGACTTGTCTAGGGTCATGCAACTAGTAAATGTCTGAGGCCACATTTGAATAAGGTTTTTCCTGATTCCAGCCCCAGTGTTCTGTCCACTGAGCCACTTAGCTGCCCCAGTAAAAAAGAAAATGAAAGGAAAAGCACTGACAATGAAGTTATTGAAATAATACTGTGATACTGTTTTTAGGGCAGCTAGGTGCACAGTGGATAGAGTTCCAGGCCTATAGTCAGAAAGACTCATCTTCCTGAGTTGAAATCTGTCTTCAGACACTTACTAGCTGTGTGACCCTGGACAAGTCACTTAACTCTGTTTACCTCAGTTTCCTTATCTGTAAAATGAGCTGGAGAAGGAAATGGCAAACCACTCCAGTATCTTTGCCAAGAAAACCCTAAATGGGGTCACGAAGAGTTGGACTTGATTGAAATGACAATAACAACAGCAGTATTTGTAGATGACATGAGTGAATATCTAGAAAACCCAAGACAATCAGGAGCAGCAAAACAAATGAGCCGAAGTAATGAATGACTTGAGTGAAGTAGCCAAGTTCAGCCTCTACACCTTCGGAAACATCCAACACCCAAATTTTCCATTAGGGGATGAGGTTTTATTACTGACCAGAAGACCAGAAGTGAAAGACAGAACCAATGACAGACCAAGGAGCAAAAGAGAAAAATACAGGAGTTTTTCCAGTATTGTTTTTAGAGCTGTCTTCTACTGTCCCAAAGTGCTGACAACACAGCATGGAAGTGCTTGGAAAACTTGATTAGGTCCCACAGTGCTGTAGTAGATGGAGTTTCAAGAGGCCGGGAAATTGTATCCACTGGAAATAGCATAAAAAATGGTTCACGTGAGGGGAGGGAAAAAAATTAAACTCAAATAACTAAGAAATATATTAACTACAATTATGTTTGATTTGCTGTGAGATTTCTCCCTCTTTTGATGCTCAAGAGAGTGCCTCCATGGGGACTTGAAAAGCCTCCATACCCTCTTCTGAATTGATAGCTTCCCTGGGGCTGAGAGAAATAGTTCAGAAGTGGGACGAGCCACAGAGATCCTTTAATTAGAGGAGAGGCCCTAACGTTAAGGCTCAGAGCGGACAGGCCTGAAAGAAATAAGGAAAAAAAAGATCCTCTGGCTGTAGGAGCTTGTCCTTAGTTCTTGTAACATACCCTTAAGAATACAATTTAAAGCTAAATGGAGGCAACAGCCAGAGGTAGCTTCAGCTGGTAACATCCCCCAAGAAGAAGTATCTTCAGAGATCTTGGATGAAAATAGGGAGTTGAAAAACTTAGCTTTATAGAAATTTCTTCTGGATTTGAGCTGGTTGGTGCAATGTTTACTCAAATGATTTATGGACTTGAGATTGTGGAAGTCATAGCAACACAGAAATTGCCAAGTGAAAATAAAACCAAGCCCTGTGTGCTCGTATTGAACATAATCAAGGAGGCAGCTGACAAACAAGCCTCCTTTTTTTTTTCTTTCTTTCTTTCTTTCTTTGGTCTATTGAGGCTGTCAAAAGTACAAAGCAGATCTTAGCCTTTTGAAAATCTTCGAAGAGTGTTTGACACTCCAATAACGGGACTGATTAATTTGACTTTGCCAAATAATTCAATCATTTTGTACTTTTCTGTACATAGTAGAATGGACCCTGTGGAGTTTAGTTCTTCTTTTTGAAGATCATTAACGGGTACATGACCTTGGGGACAGATATGATTTGCAGCCTGCTCTGGTGTCAGGCAGAAAGGGAAATTCTATTCCTCCCTTTTCGGTTTTGGGGGTGAGGTGGGGTGGGGAGGACAGCATTGGCTATTGAGGACATGGTGAAGAAGGAGGAAGACTTAGTGGTTGGCCACATAAATAAAGGACAATGTCACTTTGTAAAGGTTGCCCTTTGTAGAAAAGTGACCAGATCAAAACCGATCAAAGCTAGACAAATGAAGAAGGAAAGCAAAGTCATGTTTGTGGGAAAGAAACTGGAAGAAGAATGGAAAACTTCATCTGCTTGGGCTGCCAAACTGCAGCAGATTGTGAGATCAGGGGAGACATATGTCAGGATTGGGGAGAAAAGCAATTCATCCTAACAGCAATTCAGGTGCAGAAAGATCAGTCTAAGGGACTAAATTGAAAATGTACAACATCAATATGTTGTCAACAGTTCTGTAGAGAGCTGAGTGAAGGAAGCTCTTCTGAAGAGAGGAGAGGAGACTCGAGGCTCTTCACATGTGGTGGTGTTTGTGAAGAATACTTGGGGGTTGCCAAAATGTTGTGAGACTTTGGGGGGATTAACAGCATATTGGCTTGATTGACAGGTGGGGGTATAGATAAATAAAGCCACAGTGTCATTCTAAGGAGAAGCTGTAAGGAGAAGAGTTTTTTTTTGCTGGTCAGTCTTAATGTTATCTTAACATCTCTTTGAAAGAGGAACTTGTCATGGTGGATGGTTCAATACTGAAGCATTCATTATAATTGGAAAATTTTGTTTGCTTTAAATGTTAAAATGCTGGATGTATTGGATTGGATGGTGACTGTTTCAGTCACTCTAGATAAATGTATTGTCTTCAGGCTACTGGTAGTTTATATTTTTGGTTGTTTGGGCTAGACTGTTCTCCTCCAGATGGTGTTACAATGGGAGAAGTGACATTACCTTCATCTAATTCTCACTGCAATAGAACAGTAGGATTCTTTTCTTTCTTTCCTTCTTTTTTCCTTTCTTTTCTTTTCTTTTTCTTTTTTTTCAAAACCACTACTGAATCTATGGAATCCAGCCAAATCCCTGGAAACAATCCAGACCTACACATTTCTCGAGCCCATTACAACTAAAACAGTAGTAGCAAAGCCGAAATAGCTCTATTTACAAAAAACATTCTATCACACCCTGTCTTTCCCCCAACAATTTTAAATTATGAATTAACACATCAAAACAATATCAGGGACACGTTTAATTCACTTATGTATTCTGAGGGTGTGGAATAGAAAGAACACCTTTTGTGCTGAGTTTTGTTTGAAGGGAGCTGACTTTACACATTGAATAGAGATCTCAGCCCATAATCTTGGGTTCCTCGGCACACAGCACCAGTTTAGCTTCTAATTTACTCTCGGGTGACTTAATGGTATTGCTTAATTATAACAGTTGCAAGCTCCATCGTCTAAAATATATCACAGGCAGCCAAACATCTGCAGGGTTTTGTAGCAGGGAGGGTGCCAAATGAAATGCTCATTTTTTGTATTATTTTGCTTTTATTAGTTTTTAATACATATATGTAATAAACAAGATGAGCAAGACAGCACTTAAATATGTACCAGTGGTAATCAAACGTAAGATATTAAGTTGCAAAAATGCCCATTCTATGGAAAGGAATATGCTCCTCGGGAGATCTGGCTTGCAACATGGGACATTTTAAAATAACATTAACTTCTCAGTGACAAAATAGCAGGAGAAAGACTTTTCAACATGGCAAGTACACACCACTGGTATCAAAGACCCCACAGAAGTGCCTTGAATGGGCTGAAAAGAATTTGGTTCTTCATCAAGGATGAGGTATAACTGCTGAGCAATTAAAGGGCTTGAGGGCTGTACCTTTCTCACTAGGTTATAAGCATTTGGAACACCATCAAGAAACAGTCAAATTAAAAATAAAAAGATCTTGGCATTGGCATGTCTTAGCTCCTACCTAAGAAGTTAATAGCTAAGAAGGTTCTTTGATACAGCTATTTCTTTTTGTATGAAAACAAAAATGTGTATCTACATACATGTACACATGTGTGAGAGGTAAGTCTAATTTCTCAATTCCCTAGGCAGTTCTGTTGGACTATAAGTTGTAGAATTGGTGTGTGGTGCTGCATTGATACAAGGAATTTGCTATACCAATGAAATCATAAGTGCAGTCCAAATATGTATACATATATATGTCTATGTATATTTATGTGCATACCTCCATTCCCAGAGATGAAATTTCTATTTAATTTGGCAATATAAATAAAGGAAGTCTTATTTTTTTTATGTGCTCAAAAATTTCTGAAAAAAATTCCTTTTTTTTTGTGCTGAATCTTTCCGTCTTTTCCATCAGACCAAAGATGGGTTAATTTTCTTTTAAAACTAATTTTGATTACTTTTGTGTTGTCACAGGAGAAATATACACACATATATATCTATGTATGTATTTCCACCATTTTTAAAAAAGGGAAGGTTGATTTTTATTATTGGCACCTTAAAAACAGGTTAAAAAACAAAACTTAAAACTTCAAAGATGACTCATCTTCTAAACTGTATCAATTTGAAAAGAAAAAAAAGAGGAAAAGTACAAAATATAAAAAAATAGCCAATTAAAAAAATCACTTCTGAGTATACTCAGTAGGGATCTGGTAAAAATTAAGCAGAGGCTAATGAAGCTCCAAGCCCCCACATAATAGCACAGAGGGAGGAAGAACTGGATATTGCCTGCTATGAGGCAAACTGCTTAAGGAAGATTGTGAAAGTCTCACTGAAACCAACTTAGCAAAATCCTCCCTCCCTAGCCACCTTTATGAAGATCATGTCTAATCAGACAATATTGCTATTGCTGAGGTGTTGTAAGGTATGACTCTGGTGTTTCCTTCACTTAGTCACCTCCCTGTGCTGTTAAGTGAGCTGCGTGCATGGAGGTTATTAAATATTCTGGGACCCTCATCCAGGTGGATGCTGGTGATTCCACACTTGATGTTTTTTTTTTTTTTAACCTGTGTGACTGTGGGAAAGTCACTTATTTACCTGGGCCTTAGTTCCTTATCTTTAAAAGAAGGGAACTGAACTAGATGGCCTCTGAAGTCTCTTTTAACTCTAAAGCAATGATCGTCTCATAAAGAGGGTAGATGAGAAGCCTTTCCTTCTTTTCTCATAGATGACTCCTGCTTTTTTTTTCTTTGTAGCAAGGGTAACAGAACTAGTTCTCTATAAACCCCTCATATTTTAGGATGTTGCTTACAGATAGCCTCACACTGCCTTCCTGGACCCCAGAACACCCTCTTCATTACTCCATTAATCCTGTCCTCCTTGGACATGGACTCCCAACCCTTCCCGTCTTCCTTTGTCCCTAACAAAACTTAACCAGCCTGTGTTCCATTCTTACAGGGCCTTGCTAAGTGACTGAAGTGCTAATCTGGAATAGATTAATTCACTTTGGAAGGTGTGAATAGCTGATTGCTCAAAGTGATATATTCCCCTCCCAAATCAGCTTCTGACTTTCCGGACTTTGCCATCTTGCCTAAGCTACCATCTCATCCTGGAATATCCCTTTGCCAGGTTGACCCCCTTCTCCCATTGGTGAGTTCCTCCCAGGACCTCCATTCGGGGGAGGGCAGACTTTAACAGTTGCTGTACAGCTACCAACTCCCCTCTTCAGTTTTCAGCTCTCTTCACTTAAGGGGAAATCCGTCCCCTTGAGTAACTTACTTTAAAAAAGAGAGACTGTAATTATTATTATTTTCTTGCTTGATTTGTGTAACATAGTACCTGGCACATAGGACACACTTAATGATTGCTTGCTGTCTTGCCTTGCCTAGATCCTTCAAGGAACATTTGCATTTTGAAGGGTGATTCTGGAGTTACAAATCCATATTCCAAAGGAAAGAATCTCTAGCTGTGGGAATTTGAGGCAGTATTACTGGCTGGGGTAAGATGTTTTTGGGGCAATGGGACCTCCAAACATAGGCAGATGTTGTTTCATCTTTATCTCTGTATCTCCTGGCACACTGTAGGCACTTAATAGATTCTTGTTGATTGACTGATGGATAAATGACTACCTATTCTGCCTACATCAAGGCCAGCTATATGTAGGAGTCGGTGAAGCCTGTGTTTCATGGCACAAGTTAAAATGAAAATGAGAACAGATATGTTTATCTTTAAGTAGATGTACTTAATTTCCTATGAAGTCATTGAGTAGGGCCATTAATCATCAAATGTTTAACTGATGTGTCTATCACTGTGCTAGAAGCAACTGAGTAATTACTATTACTCTGCTCCAACTAGCTCCTTCCCATTGTGCCTCTTATTTCTCTTATTTCCCTCGAAGAATTATGCAGGGAGTGTGGGGAAGAAGGCAGCGGAATGCAGGGGAGAAAGCATTGAACTGCGGGAGCCCTGGCCTTGGCCACAAACTAGCTTAACAATAATAATGATAATGATAATAATAATGATAATAATAATAACAAAACTAATAATGAACATTGTTATTATTAGCATATATTGTTTTTATCAGTTTGTTAGTTATTGTTATTATGTTAATTAAAATAGCAATAACAATAACAAAAATAATAACAATATTGCTTCTCAAAGCAATAGTTCCTTTATAAGTCTTTGCACTTTACATATCATTTTCCCCATGGCATTGTGAATAAGGTAGGTATTGTGAGTGTTATCATCCCTATTTGTAGTCAAGGAAATTGAGGCTCCAGAGAGGGCATATTTCTTATTCAGGGTCACACAGCTAGTAGGCACTCCAGCAACAGTCAGAATTCAAATCCAGGTCTTTTGACTCCCAATAAAGTGCTCTTTCTACTATGCCATGCTGCCTGTCCAAAAAATGACCTGAAGTCATTTATTTCTTTGGGTTTCAGTTTCCTCATTTGTAGATTAAGGTGGTTAGATTAGTTGAGTCCCAAGATCCTTTTCTTGATTTTAAACTCTGTCCCTCGATTTGGATGTATACAAATGCCTTGAGGTCACTTTACCCCTTTGTCTCCATCTTCTCACAAAAGACAAAGAGGAATAGAGTCATGTATATAGTTTCCCTTAAAAAATAGAATGGAGAATTATGCAAATGTGTAAGGAGAGGAAAAAAAAACACAAAGGACCATTGCTACCATTAAAAAGTGGTGTTAAAGAAGGACCAGTTAAAAGTTGGGTGTCATGAGCTGGGCTGTTTAGATCATTGAAGGGCCATCAGGGATGTGGAGGAACTTCTTCACAGACTAATCTTCAGTTTACAGGCTCAAACCTTTGATTTTTTCAGTCCATTCAGAGGAAACCAAATTCACAGGACTAGTGGATAAACTTTACTGCCATTGCATGCATTGACCATCTGCAGGGTACTCTCTCTTCAGGTAAAACCTAAAAAAAAATTCAAGAGAACAAATTGTAATATAAGCAGAAGGATTCTGGATGAGTAGAGAATTAGAGCAATTGGATGTTCGAGTGGAACGTTTCCATAAAATCAGAGTGGCTTAATGAATTGTCTCTCTTCCCAGTACAGACTTCTGTATAAAGAACTGGAATCTGCTGATAAAATAAGAGTATCCCTACCTGGCTTATCCGGATAAGGAGAGGGACTGGATCCACTGGAATAGGGAACTCCTGTGTGAGGCAATCCTCTTTACTAATGCAAGTGGGTACCTTATCTGCAACTTATAGTCTTAGAAATTTGTCTAGAGCTACAATTCCCAAACCACGCATCTGAGGGGCACTTAAGCAAACTCACAGGGGTGCTGGATATTTAAAATAATTTAATTAAATAATTGATACATAATTAAAATTATTTTTAAAAATTTAAAAATTTCTGAGGGAAAACAATGCTACTCAACATCTGTCCGATGTCTTGTGAACTACTGGCTTGAGGTAGTTTCAATCATACTACATTCTTTATGATGATATTCTCAAAGGCATGAGATATGGTTTTGTTTACCTGTGCTTTCAGCCATACCAGTAATTTCTTAAAATTTCCCTTTGTGATTTTATATATTTGTGATGCTGGGTTTTTGGTGGTTGTGGTTAAAAAAAAAAAAAACCAAACTCCAGCAACCACCAAACCAGGCACTGAATGAAAATCGAAGTGGAACAGGACATGAGGGTGGTGGTGTCCAAGGTTTGAGAGGTTGTGCTGTATCCAATAGGTACACACATCTCATTAGTAAGTAATTGTGGTTATTTAAGTTGTTAGGGCTGGCAGGAAAGAAATGGTGGTGGCAAAATCAAATAAACAATAGCATTGTTGCTGTTCTTAAAGTGTTGGGAATCATCAGCTTAATCAATGGCAAATGCCTGTTTATGTTCTGAAAGAATCTTTGATCAAGGTAGGCTAAGAAAAGAATATTGGAAAATCACAGCTTTGGTTGCTTATTAAGTTCTTTTGGCTTAAAATTTTCCAGGCAAGTCCCAAATAATTTTTTAAAAAGTTTAAGCTAGGTCACTTTAGCCGTTTTTGAGTTATGTGAGGGTGAAAAAAAATACACTCTTTCCTCTCTAAAAAAAGTACTCTGACCTTTTTGTGCTTATATAACTCAAATAGCTGAAGCCATAAACTTCAAACTGAATGTGAGTAGAGTCCTCATTGAGAAAGGAAAATGATGCCAAATTAGAAGAAAAATGGTTTAATATATTTTTTAAATGTGAAGATTAAAAATTACAAGTCAGTTTCCAGTCAATGGAATATCCCCTGAACTTTTAAAGCTACTTCAGGCAAGGCATAAATGAAGGTCTTTGAATCTAGTTTCTGACTTTTTTTGTTTTCTCCTGATACTTTTTTTTTTCCAAGAAAAAAATGAAATGCAAATATGTATGCTAATGTAATGGTCAGAGTAGAAAATGAAGCAGGTGAAAGGCGTGAAATCCTATTTAGGTTTCTAAATAAAATTCCTAACGTGCCCCCATTATTCATACTATATATATTGAGTGCCTCTCCTTTCTTTATTGGGGTGCTTGATGCTGGGGTTTGGAGGAGAACTCTAACCCTGTTGGTCTAGAATGGGATAACCAGGGACAATTTTTTGGGAGGTCATGTTATGAAAACGTCTAACCATTTTGGAGTTTTAAAGCGCACAGAACATTTGAGAAGACCTGGGCTCTTTTCTTAGTTGAACCAAGGACTTCTCCTGGTGGCACTGGGATGCGAGAACCTCTCTGCACCTCAGATTCTTCATCTATAAAATGGGGATAATTATTTTGATATACAGTAGGGTCTGGTCCTTCTAAGTGAGTCATCTCACTCAACAGTCAATCAATTAAGCAAGAAAGTAAACATTTACTAAGTAGATACTATGTACTTGGCATTGTTCCTGTGTGTAGTTATAGAACCAAAAATGAACTAGTCCCAGTCCCTCAAGGAGTGTACGTTCTATGGGGAGGTAGACAGTATGTACAAGATGAACACACATAAGAATATACAAAATAAACACAAGGAAATTTAAGTGAGAGGCACTAGTAGCTAGGAGAGCGATCAGGTAAAGCCCATATAGAAGCTGGTGCTCGAGCCAGGAAGCTAGGAAGCTAGCTTTAAAGAAAGCTAGGAATTCTAATATTAGAAAATACATTTGGAGGGAGGTACAAGAAGTCTTAAAGGCTGCTATGTGCTGCTTGCTAAAGTTTTAGTCCAATGTCTCAAATGTTATCACAAAGCCAGTGAAAGTTCTGCTCTAAACATACCTAATATAACCTAGGTCTCAAGTCTAGAGTATTTGCATAAGACTCTCCTTATAGGTGGGGAGAAAAATGACTCAATTTGTGTCCCTGGGTAAGGGATGGAATTGGTACAAGACTTTTATAAAGGAGAAACTTTCTTTTTTATTCTTTGAATACAGTACATTGGAAGTTCCAGACTTTCTTCAGGGAGAGAATTCTGGGACAGAGAGAAAATACTTTGGAAGGCAGGCATTTAGGGGAAAGTCAGCTTCTTAACATGTCACTGACGTCCAGATTGCCTCCTCAGAGGCTTTGGGAAATTTCCCTTTGGGTGAGATTGAGTCTTCTCTCTCTCTCTCTCGGTTGAGCAGAGATGTCTTGCTCCTAGTGGAAAAGTTCATTCACTTTGTGTATTGTTTGGTATATTCTGATCTGTATAATTTTCTCCAACTTTTGTTTGCTATCTGCTTGGATAAATGAGTTTATTTGCTGCTTGTTATTTGTGATGGTCTTTTGTGTATCTAGTATTTGGTGGGAAGTGGTCAAGTTTTCAAATATGTTTGGAATATTTTTCTTTAAGAGATAACTAGGAAAGAAATTTGAGTCTAAAATAAAAAAAATCATACCCTTAGATTAATGAAATTTTTTGTAGGGGAGTAGATATAATTTTAGTTCAGTATTCCTCTGAGAAGAATAGAGCACTCAACCTCATGGCCTCTTCTCCTCCTCCCCTCCAGGCAGGAATCATTTTCTCTCTTAGAGAGGGGTGGCCAGGAATTCTGAGATGTCTATCAAAGCCTCTCTATGAGAAGCATTTAGACAACTCATGGAAACTACACAGGAAATGCACACCTTACACTAACTTAGATTGTGATAAATGATATTATATATTGTTCTAAACACTTTCTTCCTCCTGCTTTTTTCACTTTTTAGGTATATTCTGAGTTATTCCATATTTAGAGACAGTGTGGTATAGTAGTTAACATGATGAAATTGATCTCAGGAAGACATAAGTTCACAACCTGTCTGTGCTCCTTACTAAGTGTGTGAACATGAGGAACTCATTTAATCTCTCAGCCTTGGTTTCCTTATCTGTCAAATTAGGGATAATTATATTACCTCAGAGATGTGAGGTTCAAATGTGATTATGTGAGTAAAGCAATTGCCAAACTGTAAAGAACTATATACAATAAATTATTGCTATTTAAAATGTTGGGAAATATAGCCATTAGATACCTGACCATGTGTAGTTAGATGTTTCTAGATATTTCCTGCTAGAAACTGAAACTGAATTGACAACTTTTGTACAGAGATTCATTGGAAGTTATTCTGGTGCAGCTTCTTTCCCTTAATGTGTTACTTTTTGAGTCTCTTACAAATATCTTTAGGAGAAAGGCCCTATGGAATTGCATCAAATAAAAACCTCACCCCATAGATCTTAAAAAGCATGGATTATTTGCCACAGGAAATTTGGCAGTGTTATTGTTGCTATAGAAACCAATAACTACT
>NW_020954590.1:55281088-55307405 GCF_900497805.2 Vombatus ursinus | reverse complement strand
AAATTTCCTGACTCATATGTGTTTAATTTTTCAGTCCTAATATAGTACGGTAGAGGCATTTTCAGAGGTACTTCCAAGCATCCATGTCTGGATTCCTAAATGAAACTATTGTTTTCTGTTTAAGAATTTTAACATCAGCGTTGTATTCAGTGCATGTCAAAGGATAGCTCACATTTATATTGAGCTTTAAAGTTTGTAAGATACTTCCATGCATCCTCTCATTTCATCCTCACAATGAACCAGTGAAATAGGTACTATGATTATTGTCATTTTACAGATAAGGAAATTAAGGCTAAGAGAGGTGAAGTAATTTACCCAGAGTCACATAACTAGTAAATGAGGGAGGATTTGAACTCAGGTCTTCCTGACTACCATTCCAGTGCTCTTTTCCGTAGTTCTATATGTAGTATGGGGTAACTAGGTGGTACAGTGGATAGAGCACTGGGCCTAGAGTCAGGAGGACCTGAGCTCAAATCCAGCCTCAGACATTTATTAGCTGCATGACCCTGGGCAAATCACTTAACTTCACTTTCCTTAGCTGTAAAATGTGAACCCTGAAGTAGGAAATGGCAAACCATTCTAATATCTTTGCCAAGAAAATCCTATAAAAATGGGGTCATGAAGAGTTGGATATGACTAATATGATTTAAGAACTACAACATATATGCTATGCTCTGGAGGTACAAAGAGAAAAAAAAATCCTAACCTTCAAGTAGTTTGCTATTGAATGGGGGATATGTAACTATATGAGTCTAATGCAAGGTAGGCCATTGTGATAGAAGCAAAGGACAAAATGCTGTAAGAAAATTCAAGAAATCATGTCATAGAATCAAGGAAGATTCCGTGGAGGCTGTGGCACCTGCGGCAGACCTTGAAGGAAGGTCGAGGTTTGAACTAGTAAAAATAAGAGGATACATTTTAATCATGGCAGACAGATTATGTGAGTGCATGGAAGTGAGAAAGGGCAGGATGAGATAAGGAAGCACCCAGCATTTCAGTTTGCCTAGGTTAAGGGGAGTAATATGCGTTAGAGTGTTGAGGAGAATATTATGAAATAAAACTGGAAAGGCATGGATCCAGATTATGGGAAGTCTTAAATTCCTAACTCAGAAGTTTGCATTTAACTCTGTAGGAAATAAATAAATGTTGAAAGTTTTTGAGGAGGGGAGTGATGTGGTCAGATCTATGCATTAGAAGATTATTTCGACAATTCCATGCTACTGTGAAGAGAGAATGGAGTCAGAGACTAGAGAGTTGGATGCTGGTGACCTCAATAGAAGTAGGGTAATTGAGAGTGGGTGAGATGATGAGTTCATTTTGGAGCACATTGAGTTTGAGATGCTGTTGTGAAGTCCATGTGAAGAGAAATATCTAGAAAATGGCTGGGAATGTAGAGAGACTAGAATTAGAGGTTGCCTTACTGATGTTACGAAGCTTCTGATCTTTATTTCCTTAGTGCCCAGACTTATTGTGGTTACATATGACCTCCCAAGCACAATGTTTTAGAGAATCTTTTCCAAATCAAGTTTTGATTCTTGGAACTCTCTCCAAAGTGCCCTGAAGTGGTTGGGAGATCAAAATGCTCTCTCCTTTGCCTCAGTAAATACAATCAAAGAAGATGAATCTATTTGGGAATCACATCTCTCCTTGAAGAGTAGATTTTTAGTACTGAGCTGGGGAGGGGGTTGTTTGAATTACACAAATGCCATTATTGTTAGGATAAGATATGAGGATAAAACTCTTTCCCACTGAGATAAAAATTTACCCCCTAGGATATAATAAGTTGATTCTTTCTTCAATGTGTTTTTTAAAAAGGCAAAAAGAAATTATAATAAATAAATAAGCATAAATAGCTTGTGACATTCAGGCCCCAAATGGCCTTTTACTTTGGCAAAAACTGTAAACTAGATAAAAAGAGCCCTTTTGTGCTGGCACCTCCACTACTGGTCTTGCTGCCTCCACTACCATCAATTCCTTCTCTCCAAAGATTTTCTCTGCAGCAGGAAACAGTTAGTGTAAGAAATATTGAACAACTATCTTGTGAGAGCAATTGTAGTCTTCTTCTCCATGAAAAATGTGACTCAACACTTAAAATGCTGTCCTAGTGCTTTTAAAAACAGCATTATGTATACACAGCTTTCTTGTAGATTTATTCTTATTTTGGAATGAGTAAGTTATTAGAACTATTTTAATTAGGATGAAACACTGTAGTGTTTTCCCCCAGAAAATGCAATGCACAAAAAACTTTGTTCTCCTACTCCTTGTTACTGACTACTGCTGGTGTCTGAATTATTTTTTTGGTACCTTTCACTTTTACCAGATTTGAAAAAGATGGAGGTTTCATGTGCCACTTATTTATATCTCTTCACTCAATGTCATCTGAAATTTTCTTGCTGAATCAACTTTTAAAACACTCAGCTTTCATTTCATTAACCTCACCTCCACTGGTGATCTGTCAGGCCCAGGGATTGAGATTTTTCATTGCCCCAACACACACTTCAGAGATGTTTCAAAATTCACACTTCAAAATTAAAATATACATTTCCTATTCAGCGACTGAGCCATGAAACAGATTCACATGGGACAAGGAAGTGGTAGGATAGAACAGGAAAAAAAATCCTACAACACAGAAGCAAGTGATTCCTGGGGATTTAACTTTCTTCAAACATGTTTCTCAGAGCTTGGGAAAAACTCATTTTTGTGCTCTTGGTGTTATTTCTTTGTTCTACTCTGTCACTTCCTCATCCCGTGTGGTTCTGTTTCATGCCTCAGTCACCAAGTAAGAAAATGTAGATTTTTGGTTCAATTTTTACCTTTAAAGTATGTCTGTGAAGTAAATATTAGTGCCAAAAATATTTGCGCTGTGAGTGTCAGCTAGAAACAGGGTTGGCCTATAAGAGCATCTCACACTCAGAATAATGGTTGTGGGAAGATTATATTATCTGGAGAAATGTTTTTACTCTCCTTACCCTTGAACTACAGAATATGTAACTAGGACCTTCTTAAGGCTGCTCTATAGTCATAGAATCATTCAATCTCAGAGTTGGAAGGAAGCACAGACTTCTTACTTGAAGCACAAGTCCCTTCCATAATATCCCCAGAAGGTGGTCATTTAGCCCTGTTTACATCTCCTTGTTTCCTTTTCCTACCTTGGCTTCTATGACTACATTTTCATAGTTCTCCTTGACTTCTCTGATTCCTTTACTCTTTGTTGCTTTTCATTGTCTGCTAGCCACTTAAATTTGGGTGTCCTCTTCCAAGTTTCTGTCCTTGACCTTCATATCTTCCTATAAACATTCTCTCTCTCTCTCTCTCTCTCCGCTTCCCCCCTCGACTTTCACCTACTTCCATGACTTCCAGCATTGCTTCATCAAGAGCAGGTTATGTTACATTAATCTCACTTCCTTTTTTGACAGGGTTTCTAGACTGGTGGATCAAGGAAATAATAATAATAATAATAATAATAGCAGCTAATATTTACATAGCACTTATTATGTGCCAGGAACTGTGCCAAGCACTTTACAAATATTATCTACCCCTGGATTATTTCAGTAGTCTGCTTGTCTTAAGTCTTTCCCCAATGCAATCCATCCTCCGTTCAGCCACTAAAATGATTTTTATAAAACATAGCCTGATCATGTCACCTCACCCCTCTATTCAATAAACTCCAGTGACTTCCTCTAGCCTCCAGATCAAATATAAAATGCTCTGTTTGGCATCCAAAACCCTTCGTAACCTAACCGCCTCCTACCTTTCCAGTCTTTTTATACCTTACTCTCTGACATATACTCTTCAGTCCGGTGACAGTGACACTTTGGCTGTTCCATGAACAGGACACTCCAGTTTCTTTGGCTGTCCCCTATGCCTGGAATGCTTTCCCTCCTCCATCTGACTACTGATCTTTGACTTCCTTTAGGTCCCAACTATAACCCCACTTCTACAGGAAGCCTTCCCCAACTTCTCTTGATTTCAACCCTTTCTCTTTCTTAATTATTTCCTATTTATCCTCTACATAGCTTGCTTTGTGTATATCATTTGTAGATTGTCTCCCTCATCAGATTATGAGGATGATTATGAGATTCTTCTTATTATTAGATTATCTGAGATTATGAGGTCCTAGAGGATGGATTATTTTTTTTTTTGCTTTTTTTTTTATCCCCAGTGCTTAGCACAGTGCCTGGCACACAGTAGGGACTTAATAAATGTTTATTGATGATGATGATTCTAGAGTAGAGGATAATATAGTATTAAATTGGTTCACCAAGAGTTTGGTATGGGAGGGTGATGTCTTGAGAAAGAACTGAGTGGTAGAGAGATTAGAGGTCATGGTGAAGATGAAGAACAGGGTTAGTGTTCATTAGGAATACGGAATAATGGGAATGACATAAACCCGGTATGCTTATATTTCAGAAAGGTATCTGACCAAATCTCTCATGAGATCTTTGTGGAAAAGATAAAATCATATGGATTGGTATGGATATGGATGGTCTTCCTGATCACAAATTCACTTACTAAAGGCTCATAAACCTTTCTTTAATAACAGATTCTAGAATTTTGACAGGAATTCATATCAAACTAATCAGCTTATACTTTGAAGGAAATGCTCTCTTCTCTTCTAAGATGTTGAGACAACGTTTGCCCACGTCTTGTTCCTTTTTCTCTCTCTCCCTCCTTCATACAAGTCATTGGCAAAAATTTTAAGTACTACAGGACCAATAGTAAGTTCCTCAGATGTTCCAGTAGGGAGTTCGCTCCATTAACGAGCACTTAACTCATCTTGAACCTACCCATCTGTAAAATCCAGCCTGCATCTCTTGCTCTATCTTTTAAAATGCTTAGCTGAAATCTAGGTTTATCATGCCTATAGCATCCCCCAAAATATCTGTCTGATGACTTTGTCCAAAAATGAATGGGGTTAATCTGGCATGGATTGTTATTCTTTCACTGATATATTTCTTTTGCACCAGCACATACTTCCCAGTGAAGACCCAAACAAGTTCTCCTATTGAATGCCATCTCTGAAAAACAATTTATCTATTGTTAACAAAAAGAAAGTTTTTTTTTTAACTTTGACAGTAGAGTATTAACATAGACCATTGTATTTAGCAAAAGTTTTACTGTCTTTCAATGTTGGCATAAACTCTTCTTTTTTTTTTTTAACTTATTTACTTATTTGTTTACTACATTTTGAATTCCTGGTTGTTTGCCTCCCTCCCTCCCAACTCCACATTAGAGAAGGCCAGTATATATATATATACACACACACACACACACACATGTATATATACATATATATATACATATGTATATATACATATACACACATATATATTTATATGCATACATATATGTGTATGTATATATATGTATATATGTATATATGTATATATATGGAACCATACAATACATACTTCCATATATTATTTCTTTCTCTATAAGTGGTTAGCATCTTCCTTCGCAAGTCCTTTGTAGAGGATTTGAATTATTGTATTACTCAGAATAGATTAATCATTTAGTTACTCTTTGAACAATATGTTGTTACTGTATACAACTTTGTATTGGTTCTGCTTATTTCACTGCATTATTTCATGGACATGACCTGTTCTTGATGAACCCATCCTGGGTCTTTGTTATCATCAATTCCTTTTCTTAATGCTTACAAGTCATTCCTTCATAATTCAGTCATGGATTTTGTTAGGAATTAAAGCCAATCTATAGTTTTCAGAGACTACTTTTATTTCTCTTTTGAAATACCGGGAAAACACTTGTCCATATCTGGTCCTACAATACTTCTTCTATTCTCCATCATCTTTCAAGGACCAGTGATGACAGTTTAACAGTCTCATCTACTGGTGCTTTCGGTACCCTGGCACATAGTTCATCTTTGTGTGGGTACTTGAAATCAGTGAGGTCCTTCTCTTACCATTTCCTCACTTATCTTGGTTTTCAACTGCCTGTTGGCCATTTTTGTTCTAACCTCAGTGCAAAGATTACTTTCTGTGACAGAGAAAACAGTGTCATCAGTGGTCCTTTGAAGGTGATGGAGAAGGAAGGAAGCATTTATTGAGTGCCTACTATGTACCAGGCTCTCTGCTATACACTTTACAGATATTACTCATTTGATCCTCACAAAAATCCCATGAGGTCAGTGCTACTAAGATCTCCATTTTACCTATGGGGATCACTTTATTTGTAATCAGGGCTTTAATAACTTTTTAATAACTATAAGGACTTTGTCCTTAATGTTTCATTTAGCACAACAAATGAAAGTAACCACTCTTGGAATTCTCATCAATATGTTTTTGAGCACCTTATAGAAAGTGTCCCAGAAAGCATGTAGGTTCCTGATTAAAAAGGGGGCAAAGATCCCAGAGCGGTGCTACCTGGTCGTCTTTGGCCATGTTTACAGACAATGTCCGGCTTATCAACAACATGCTGGACAAAGTCAATGAAATGATTATCAATGGTTAGGTGGGTTTCACTTTCCTTAAGGTGCTCAAAAACATGTTGATTGTTACTTGGCTGTTTGATGCAGAGAAAGCCAAAGTCATAAAAGACTCAATGAATGGCCAAGGCTGAGAATTGTGAGAACACCCTTCCTGTGGATTTCATCACTATGAACAAATTTGATGAGAATTCCAAGAGTGGTCAAGCCATCTGAGCCTCTGGCACACCTGCTGGATAGATGAATTTGGACAACAAGGGCAATGAGAAATGTGCTTCAACCATACATTGGGCCACACAGATTGTGCAGGATGGGTCTGTTGGGGTGTTTGGGTGGCAAAAGTTTACTCAGTGAATCAAAGAATTAATGACCAATATGTGGATGCCCCCATTGATGTCACACACAAGGGAATTACTTCACTCTTTGGGCTAACTAAAACATTAAGGACAAAGTCCTGAACACGAGGTGTGGGACTTAACCTCTGTCTACCTCTCCACTATGGGGGACCATAAATAAAATGACCCCAATAAGTAAAGTGAGGATCTTAGTAGCACTGACCTCATGGGATTGTTGTGAGGATTAAATAAGTAATATTTATAAAGTGCATAGCAGAGAGCCTGGTACACAGTAGGCGCTTAGTAAATGCTTCCTTTCTTAATTTGGCATTAGGCAAAATTTCTTTCTCAAGACTGAGCTGGAAACCTTGAAATGGCTCAGTCTACTGTGGACCCTGGGCTTACCTCCTGTCATATACTACCTGAAATTGTTTAATGTGTCTTAACTGTCATTGAAGTCTGTAAGTAGTTTATAGTTTTCCTTGAGTAAGAAAAAAAAATTCGAAGAAAGTTAAAGTTGCCATTGGCCGTGTTTTCTTTTGAAGTAGGTCATTCTGCTTAGTTCTGTCAGTATTTCAAGAGCTGTTTTTGTCATTACCCACAGTATGGAAACAAGATGAAAGACCAATTTTTGGTGGAGGGGGAGGAAGTAAGGAAAGGTTGATGAACTGTTAAATAAATGTGTTAAACTGTCAGCCCCAAAATAAAAATACAACAACAACAATAGGGTCCTCTATTTAACTGTAATAGTACTTTAGGGAATTAATTGTATCCTTATTTCCTTATGGAAATACCAGTGACTAGTAATGCTTTTAATGAAATGCTTATTTTTATAACTCTTCTGTGAAGCCTTCCCAGATTAACCCCACTTATTGCCAACCCCTCAACCCTTATGAATAGGCCTCTACATTACTCCCACTACGATTAGTTAAGTATGTTGTAGAATCATAGAAACGTAAAGCCAGAAGGAACCTCGGAGACCATCTAGCTATTTGTCTCTGTTTTGTGTGCTCCTATTTATGGGTGCATGTGTTCCAGGAGGTAGCCAAAGTATAGAGGAAGGATAATTGAATTTGGAGTCAGAATACCTGCTTTGTCTAGATTAGTCATTTTGTACAAGAAGATTTGAATTTAAAAAAAAAAAAAGCAAAAAGTAACATGCTTTAGTCTGTATTCAGATCTCTGTTACTCTTTTCTTCTTTTTTTTTGTGAGGCAATTGGGGTTAAGTGACTTGTCCAGAGTCACACAGCTAGTAAGTGTTATGTATGTGAGGCTGGATTTGAACTTAGGTCCTTCTGACTCTAGGGCTGGTGCTCTATCCACTGCACCACCTAGCTGCCCCTCTCTGTTACTCTTGAAGGTGGTGTGGCCTAATGGATAGACCTCTCAACCTGGAGACAGGAAAACTGAATTTGAATATTGTCTCAGCCATTTATTAACTTTGGGATAATGGGTGAGTCTCAGAGCTTTAGTTTCCCTGTTGACTTTGTGATTTCAGTGCCTGGCACATAGTAGGTGCTTGATAAATGCTTGTGGATTAATTGATCTGTTAAAATTGGGATAATAATACTTGCATACTTTACTTCACAGTGTTATTATGGAAAATGCTCTTTGCAAAGCTTAAGGCACTATGTAAATGTGAGTTATTATTATTCATTCATTAAGATGAGGAAAATGGAGGAAGCAGAAGCCCTGAAAAGTGAGAGAATAGGTGGCAGAGCAGGGGCTTGAAGCAGGTCTTCTGACTCCAAGTTCATTTATAAAGTGTGGACTATGTGCAAGGCACTCTGTTTTGGTGCTGGAGATGCATAGGTAACCTCTACCCGCCCCCCCCAAATCCTTGTGACAAAGGAGCTTATGTTCATCATTATTACAGTCAATTATTTGCCCAATCATCATTGGGCAAAATCTGGAGAGAAAGGGGGGAAATCCAAAAGATACGGTGAAAGAAGAATTAGTGTGATTTTGTGATGACCTGAATGGTGAGGTGATGCAGAGAGGAAAGCAAGCAATGATGCTAAAACTGTAAGGTGAGAGGGACTGGGAGAATTGTTGTTTGTCTTTCATACTCAAAGACAACCAATGACATAACTATGTTGGGGTCAAGGTACAGTGTGTCCAACTGTGGCTGATCAGTCCACAAGCTTGGCAGGCTCTACCAGAGTTTGGGCACAAATAGTCCATTTGAACATTTGGAATGGAGATGTCTCTAGATTTGGGCATCTCACATTTCCTTTGTGCTACTGCAATTCTGCTTTGCTTTTGGAGCAGAGTGACTTTTTTGATGTGGGCATGCTGTACTGGGTGGTTGTGTGCCATTGTCTCTCATATCTCACATACTAAAGTTCTTCAGAGAGACTTTGACAATGTCCTTGCTCCTAACCTCTGTGTGGATGCTTGCTTTGTGCAAATTAATAGAATAATAATAATCAATAATAAATAATTGTATGAGAATAGTAGGATTGTTGGTGCAATAATGGCTAATGTTTATATAATAGTTTAAGGTACTTTACATGTACACATATGTGTGTATATATATATATAAAATCTCTCATTTGATACTTATAATAATTCTGTGAGATAGGTGCTATTATCATTCCCATTTTATAGTTAAGGAAACTGAGGCAGACAGATTAAGTGACTTGTCTCATGTCACAGAGCTGGTAAGGCAAGACTGAAACTCAGGTCCTCCTGACCCTTAAGTCCAAAATTCTATTTTTGCTATCTAGATACTGTAATATCAGTAAAATGTATTAGAAGGCTTGCTACCAGTTTCTCTCACGCAAGTTTTGTATGACCTGGTCTCTTTGGGAGACTCGGAAGGTAGCCTCCCCACATAAGCCTAATATAAGTGTAGAAGTGGTGCATGAGGTGACTAAAGGGAGTTCCTCTCTCTACAATAAGGGCTTGTGACCTCTAGTTTCTTTAGATAACAATGAAAAGGAAAGAATTACGGGGGAGGAGAACAGTCTGTCTTTATATAGATTTAGCAGGAATGGGATATAGATAGAGTATTCCTTACTAAAACTCCTGACTTTAATGGAGAGAAAACTGGAGAGCTTTTCCTTGTCAAATTGGAGAGAGACAGACAGAGAGAGAGAGAGAGACAGAGAGAGAGAGAGAGAGAGATGGAAAGAAAGAAAAAAAACTAATACTATGCATTTTTGGCCAGTTCAAAACCAATTTCTTTGACTACTATTGGGCTTTAAGGATTTTTTACCTCCCCCCTCTTTCTCTTTCTATATATTTCAGATGCTGAACACTCAATGTGTAGTGCCTTTTTTTGGTTGTTAAAGTGCCCATAACTATCTTTAACTTTGTTTCTGTGTCATGACAAGATATGAGGACAACAGTAAGTTGTTCTAATACTTACGAATAACTGGTAAAGGAATGCAATCTGAGGATAGTGCTGAAGACATATCAAGGATAGAAAGATAATCAATTTTGAGTTCTGAATTAATCATGAATGTGAATTATAGCTACCTGTGTTAGGGATCTTTTCACCCCAATAGACTATAAGCTACATGAGAGCAGGGACAAGATTTTATCTAAACTTTGTTATGTTTCCCACTACCTGGCACATGGCTTGGCATATAAAAGATATTTAATAATGTTTGTTGAATGAATAAATGATACCCCCACATTATTTAAATAACTTTCCAATTTTCTTGTAGCACTGTCTTAATGAAAGATTATGTCTCCCAAAGAGCTAAATGATAGTGCTTTGGATTTACTTTACTGAATTTGGAATTTCCAATCATAGAGTGTTTCTTTTTCTTCATTGAAAAATAAGCTTTTGCTTGGATAATCAAGAGAAAGCAAATTTCTGAGACGGATAATAACTTGACTGACAAATTTTCCTAGTTACCAATAACAAAATATTTCATATAGGAAAAGATGTTTAGGAAAAACAAACAAATGCAACCTCAGGCAAATGTAACCACCCAACTCCCACACGGCTAAAGCAATAGATGGACATTTTACAATCACTATGAGATTACAAACAGAAGTTAACATGCTGTAGGTTATTACATGGATTCTGTTGGATTCTCTCCAAAATGTGTAGGCTGGGCCTAAGAGACTGTGGGTGGTGTTCACATTGTTCTTACTTGAGTGGATAATGTAAGATTAGCTTTGGGATTTTACTGTTGAAAATAAAATTTTCATTTAGGGTTGGACTACTCTATCAATCACCCTATTTTTCCTCCTTCCTTTCACCACCAAATTTAAAAGAATAGTCTACACTTGTTAGACTATTTCTTTACCATTTCTTTACCACCCACTCCTTAATTTCTTGTAATCCAGATTCTGTCTCCACCATTCTATTGAAATTTCTCTCTCAAAGGTCAGCAATGACCATCTAAATTCCAAATTCATTTACCTTTCCTCAGTATTTCTTCTCCTTGATGTTCTGACATCGTTTTCTGGCCTTGCTGTTCCCCACACATGGTGTTCTATCTTTTTTCTCTGTGATGTTGCACAGGCTTTTCCCTCATGCCCATAATATACTTCCTTCAAGAATCACTAGTTCTCTGGCAGCTCAGTCTGGATATACCATGAGGTCTTTCTTGATCATCCCAGATGTTAGTGTCTCTTCCTTGAATTACCTTGTATGTATTTTGAAGGTGTTTTGTATATCATTATATGTGTACATGTTGTCTCCTCCAATAGAATGGAAGTCCCCTGAAGGCAGGGACTATCTCATTTTTGTCAGTATCCCCAGTGCCTAGTCCCTTGCCTGACACAGCACAGGCTCCTAATATGTGATTAGTGATTGATTGCCTATATACACTTTTAAAACTCCCTCCTCTAGGCTCTGTGACTTTATATTATCCTTTTTTTCCTCTGACTTCTCAGCCCATTCTATTTCTGCCTCTTTCATTGGCTCCTATTTTTCCTCCCACCCCACAAATATGGGCATTTTCCAAAATTTTCTTTTCATCCTTTTGCTTTTCTCTCTTTACATTATCCTTTGGTAATTTCCTCTATTCCTATGGTTTCAACTATCATTTTTATTCAGATGTCTCCAAAATGGATCTCTCTAGTTCCAGCCTCTTTATCAGGCTCCAATCCCACACTTTTTCCTACCTGCCAGACATTTTTCCCCTGGATATTCCACACTATACCTCAAATTTAATCTGTTTGAAACTGTAATCATTTCCCCCTTCTCATACACTTTTCTTTCTGACTACCCTATTTCTGTTAATGGTGTCATTATTACTCTAGTCATCCAGGCTTAAAACCTCTGGGTCAAATTTAACTCCTTCCTCTTCCTTGCCTCTTGGCATCCAATCAGGCAAAAATTCCTGTTGTTTCTTCCTTCATGACCTTTCTCAGATTTCTCCCTTCCTTTGAATTCCTATTGTTACCACCTTCATTCAGGTCCTCATCACTAGATTCATTTCAATTCAATTCTTTTCAATATGGGCTTACTTCAATAAAAGCCAACTATATTTAAGTGACTGTGCTCAGTACTAGGGATGAGAAATAATGAAATAGACACTGCTCTCAAGGGAACTGATATCCAACTTGGGGAGCAGGGGTGGCGTTGTACAAAATATACAGAGATAAGTAAATTAAAAATAATTTGAAGAGCTAGAGAGTACTAACCATTGCACAGATGGGGCAGGCTTTATAGAGAAGGTGGCCCCTGAAGTGAAACTTGAAGGAAGATCAGGATGCAGGAAGGTGGAGATGAAGAGGGAACACATTTCAGGCATGTGGGATGGTTTGTACATAAGAACAGAGGTTGAAGATGCAATGCCAAGTTCAGGAATCAGCTGACATTCTAGTGAGGGGGAATAATGTGAAAGATGGTTGGCAAGTGTCATTTTATCTGCGAAGATTATCTTCTCTTGCCAGTATATTTTGTATGTGTGCTTCTAAGCATTTATTAGGTTTTATGGTATCCACAGTTAAATCATTCATACAAAACAAACAGCATTCTTTTTTTCCATCAACAGCAGTATTTATGAATTCCAATGATAAATCTAGTGTTTTCTGGATTTGGGCTTGTCAGTTTATATTTCTATATTTCCTTTAGTCTCTTTTCAGTTTAATGCCAATAATTACCCTTTAAATTGTCTTCCTTTCTCTAGTCTCTCCCCTCTCTAATTTATCCATACACAGTGCTGCCCAAAAAATCTTCCTGATATATCACTATGATTATGTTACTCCCATATGCAAAAGAAAAATCAGTAATTCTCCACTCCAAATAAAGTATTCACTCCTGATCTTGGCATTCAAAGTCCTTTACAGTTTGATTCTGACCTTCTTGACTAGTCTTTTCATATATTGCTCTCTGTCCATGTAGGGGCCATCTTCAGTCATTCTGATCGATATCTTGCCACTAGACTCAGATGGCTCCAGAGGAGAAAGTGAGGCTGGTGATTTTGCACAGCCCTCCCTCACTTAAATCTAATTCACTTGCAAGTCATGGCATCCCTTCCTGATGTCATAGTCCTCTTTGAGAATGAAGGACAAACAACTTTTTAAAAAAATTTTAATTTTTTTAAATTTTAATTTTTTAAAATTAATTTACTTTATCAGCAATCACTTCCATAAGCTTTTGAGTTTAAAATTTTTCTCCCCCTCTCTCCCCACCTCCTTCCCCAAGATGGCGTGCAATCTGATATAGGCTATACAAATACATTCCTATTAAACATATTTTCACATTAGTGATGTTGTAAGTAAGAATTAGAACCAATAGGAGGAACCACCAGAAAGAGAAAACAAAACAAAAGAAAAAAATAGCAAATAGTATGCTTCAATCTGCATTCAAACTTCATAGTTCTTTCTTTGGATGTGGATAGCATTTTGCATCATGACGCCTTTGGAGATGTCTTAGATCCTTGTATTGCTGAGAAGGGTTAAGTCTATTAACAAACAACAACTTCTGTCCATGTAGTTTATACTTTAGCCAAATTGGGATGCTTTTTGTTCCCTTTCTTCATTCTTCCTTTTCCCAGGTCCATGGCTTGGTTCATGCCATGTCTCATTTCTCCTCTGTTTGGCATATAAAGCACTTCATAACCTAGTTTAAAAAACTATCTTCCAAAAAAAAATTAAAAAAAAAAACAACAACTATCTTCCCAGGCTAATTACATGTTACTCCCCTTCACTCAATCTACATTATAGCCAAACTGGCTGACTCGCTAGTTCCTATACATAACACTCCAATTCCATCTCTATGACTGTGCAATCTGCCCTTCCAGGCCTGGAATGCCCTCCCTCTTTACCTCCTCTGGAATTCCCAGCTCCCTTTAAGGTTCAGTGTAACTACCACCTCAAAGAGTCCTTTCCTGATTCTTCTAATTGTTAAAGCCCATCCCAAATCACTTTAATTTACTTTCTATATATTTTGAATTTATCTCCGTACATGTTATTTTCCTGCCTAGGAGACTATAAGCTTCTTTAAGGCAGTAACCCTTTCATTTTTGTCTTTGTATTCCTAATTAGCCAAGTTGTACTTACTTAAGAAATACTTTTAAAAAATAATTTAATTTAATTTGATTTGCAGTTCCAAATTCATTCCCTTTGACCTCATTCACCTATTGGGAAAGCAAGAAAAACAAAGCCCATTACAAATATTTTTAGTCAAGCAAAATGTATTCTTGTATTAGCCATCACCCCCCAGGCCTCTCCCCTTCCCCCTCCCAATATGCTTCAATTTATACTCTATCATCTCTCTATCTGAAGGTAGATAGCATGTTTCATCATGAGTCTTCTAGAACTATGGTTTGGTTCCATTGTGCTGATGAAAGTTCCTAAGACTTTCAGAGTTGTTTCTCTTGATGGTATTGTTGTTATTATATAAATTATTTTCCTGGCTCTGCTTACTTCACTTTGTATCAGTTCATTCACATCTTCCCAGGTTTTTCTAAAACTATCCCTGTCGTCATTTCTTACAGTACAATATCATTCCATCACATACATATATCATAATTTCTTCAGCCATCCCCTAGTGATGAGCACTCCTTCAGTTTCCAATTAAGATGTACTTGTTGAATTTAATTAATGTCCTTTCCTTCCTTCAAGGGCTAGGTTAGACTCTACTTTTTCCACAAAGCCTTCCATGAACCACCAATGAAATTAGTCTCCCTCCCCTCCATCCCCTTCAATACTCCATTTACTTTGCCTGGAGGTATCCTTTGTACTTCTTTTGACTCTCATATCTTTCTTTGTAAGGGCGAGATAGGTGGTGAAGTAGATAAAGTTCTGGGCCTGGAATCAAGAAAACTCATCTTTGTTAGTTCAAACCTGGCCTCAGATGCTTACTAACTGTGTGACCCTGGGCAAGTCACCTATCTCCGTTTGCCTCACTTTCCTCATCCATAAAATGAATTGGAGAAGGTAATGGCAAAACCACTCTAGTGTCTTTGTCAAGAGAACCCCAAATGGGTTCACAAAGAGTCAGAATGACTGAAAGGACTGAACAACTGATGATCTTTCTTTGTGTTCCCTTTGCCTAGCACAGTACTTTCTATATACATATGGTAATACTTAATAATTTTTCCATCTGTAGTACTGAGCACAGTCACTTCCATAAGTAGTGGTTGTTGGATTGAATTGAAAAGGCACACAACCCTTCTGTGTATCCACGCTGCCTTGAATGGCAAAATGTATTAGGTTGTAGGGGAGCGATTATTGAGAGGAAGTGTGGTATAGTAGAAACAAGCACTTGATTTGGAATCTAATTCAATAAACATTTATTAAGTGCCTACTCCATGCCAGGCACTGGGTTAAATACTGGGGATACAAATAAGAAAAAACAGACACTTCCTGCCCTCAAGAAGCTGGAAGGAAGACAACATTCAAGAGGAACCCGAAAAGGTGGTGGTAGTGGTGGTGAGGAGGAGAGTCAAAGACTACGAGGCAGTATGGTGTCCTGAAAAGGGTTGTGGAATGTTGTTCAGATCTTGGCTCTGCAACTTACTGAGTGTCACCTGTGTGACCTTGGGTAAGTCACTAAAGGTCCAATGATGGTGTTGGACTAGTTGTCCTCAATAGTGCCATTATATCTGTTGTCTTAATTCTTTTTATAAGGGAAGATAACATCTGTATAGCACCTTACTATTTTAAAGGGCTTTCTTCAAAACAATCCTGTGAGGCAGACAGTATTGGTATTCACCTTTTACAGATGAGGACACTGAGTCTCAGAGAAGTTAGTCATTTGCCTACAGCCACACAGTGCTGGAGTGAGGACCTGAACCTAGTTCACCTAACTACAAAATTAAGAAGCAGCTGAAATATATTCAGGGACTAATTTTGTTGTCTCAATAAGGCATTATTTTAATTTCACTATCTTTCTTATTTATTTTATTTTACTTTCTGGTTTCATCAGATATGTTTGGAAATTATAGGATAATTTGGGGATTTCCTATTTTTACTTTTCAAAGAGTTTTTTTTAATTGGACCCTATTTCCAGATTATTTTTTCTGAAATGCTCCAGTTCATTGTTTGTTTGTTTTTTTTCTTTTCTTTTGCACACACAGGGAAGGTTGAGGGGGAAAAAAAGCAGAAGAGGTAATTATAAAAATAAAACAAGATCGCTTTTGTGGATCTGAAAGTTCGGATTGTCGGATACTCTTGTGTCCTTCCCAGATGTCAATTTTCTCCCACAAGCTCTTGATTTTATATTCTGTAACACTTGATATACTCTTGCAAACTCTTACTATTGCTTCTTAGACCTTAGCTTCTTAACTAAAGCCTTTTATTGATATACTACTTTTTTCAGTGAAGTAGCAAATCAATAAATTAAAGATTAGTTCAGTATGTCAGCTTTCCCTAAGCATTCTGGGAATCATTTGCTACTTTGGATGACTGTAGAGGCCAGGTGGCAGCCTCACACAGCAGAGATAATAACTCAAAAAGACCTGAACTCCCATTCAACATTCTCTCCCATTAAAAAAAATTCTGGAAGTCACTTTCCATACTAATTTTTGGATTACAAACATTACTAACTAAGAAAATGAGCCTGGTATTACCTTGATGTGAGCTAGCAATTATCAGTTTAAAAAAATCTTGTGACTCTCCTTTATAGGTACTCAATATGCCAAAGGGGCTCTGGTTTTAGGAAGGTTATTCAGAGAGATAAATGATTCGTTCATCACACAAAACAAGCTCTGTTCAATGGCTTGATATATCCTGTAGTTTTGGCCCACGTGGCCAGGCACCTTCTTCTAGTATCCTATTTATATAACTATGTGGGTTGGCTATATTAGTACGACACTGGATTCCATCAATCTTATCTCTTGGAATCGGTACAGTCTATTTACTCTAATATTGTTCTGCTAGCTCCTGCTAGTTTTTACATGGGTTTTCATTCCTCTGAGGTACGTTCAGGGATCTGAGCTGTTTACTCTTTAGATCTTTTCCTTAGTATCACAGTCATTGTAGAATACTCTCCCCTCAACTGAGAGTTTTACAATTCAAAACCTCATTACATTTTATAGACCTGCATTTGGAATTTCTATCCCCAACTGTTTGAAATTGCCTTTATTTTTACTTAAGAGCATTTAGATATCTGATCAAAAATGTTATGAGTGGATGAAAGAGAACAGATCAGCCACACAAAGAAGGGAAGCTATAGCCACATTAGAACAGTGTTAGATTTTGCACAGTCGAGACGAGGCTTTGCCCTACAGGTTTAAGAAAAGCATTGTGGGAATGGTGTTTATCCCAAATTGTGCCTCGTGTTTCCTTCAATTCAAGAGCTTAATTTGCTTTAGAAAAAAAATGGTCAAAATAAATTAATTTGCAACTGTGCTTATGACTGACTCTTGAAGTTTCTATTTCAGAAAACACAAAGCCAACACAAAATTAGAGGAAATAGGAAAGCAAAAAGCATCAGCAAGACCCCGCTCCTATTCTACCAATGCCCTCATAAGCATTTCCTTTAACAGAGAGGAATTAACATTTGCAAAGGAGCTCAGGCAAATTGATATGTGTGTGTTTGTAGAACCTGTGGGGTGAAAAAAAAAAACCCAACCAACTATCTTTATGCAAAAAGCATGAAAACAGAATTAATAATTCATATAATTTCCTCCTACCACCCAAAGATTTACCTAAACATTTTTTTAAAAAGCAAAATCTTCTCGGTTGGTGAAATAAATAGTAAGATTCAATCTTAGGCAACACTGACTCCCTAGTCCCTTTAGCTTTTTTGTCTATGGATCCCCAGAGCCCAACACAGTGGCTGGTTCATAGTAGGCATTTAATACATGCTTGTTGATTGGATGATTGATTAGATGAAACTTTAAATTTCCTTAAAGCTACTACTTGCCCTCACCCTCCAACTCCAAGGCCTCAATGAAAAGAGCTGGCTGGGTCTCAGCGAGGGTTGTGTTGAGGGAGTGGGGCAAGGCTGGTGATTGGATTTTCCCCTGCCGTGTTTTCTGGCCCACCTCCCCAGCACCTGTGTCATAAGAGCTGGAAGTGAACTTGACAGAGTACTGACCCATTTCAGTATAGGGTGAAATGTAAAACAGGAACCAACAGAAGTTGTAATAAAAGTAATTTTTAGAAAACCTTTTCTCTCTCCATTCTATGACATGTAATTTCTGAGCAACAAAGGCGAACTGGCTGGCTGGTGCCATTTCCCCCTTCTTTTTGCTCTGTACTTGGTAGAGGACACTGGGTTTTTTCCTGAAAGGTCAAATAGTCAAATGGCATCCCCTAGCCCCAGTTTAGCCTTTATGATGCTTGGTAAGCACATTATCACTGAATGGTGGGGTGAGTAAACTCCTCCACCAGCTGCTTTGTGAGCTGTGGCTTTGGGTCTTCCTCTTCTCTCAGACACCTAATATCAATTCTGGTTCATTTTACAGGAATTAGAATTCACTCTTTAATAGTCAAAGCAAAGAGACCCTGTGATCATTCGGAGAGTCTTCAGGAGGGTGCTTCCTTCCCTCTACCTTTTCACCCCCATCCTTCACAATCCATCCTTCTCAATAGTTGGCCTGGAGAAAGACAGGGGTTGTGAGAAAGGCTCAGAAAGAACCCTGGTGACTCTAGGTGACTTTCTGACTTGGGAGCTTAAGAAACACTGGCTACTTGAAATTCGACAGCTCTAAATTTATTAATAAAAATGAAATTTATTAAACAATTTATTAAGTCAAAAGTTCTAAAGGAGTGGCAGTGAAATTGTTGTTGTTGTTATTGTTGTTGTTGTTGTTGTTGTGTGTGTGTGTGTGTGTGTGTGTGTGTGAGAGAGAGAGAGAGAGAGAGAGAGAGAGAGAGAGAGAGAGAGAGAGGCTGTTATAGGGATTTCTCTGAATTTCCTTGTAATTTTAATTGATCCTTCTATGTAGTTCCTCTCTAACTAAAATGTCATCAGGATTGTGTCAGCTTAGCCAAGGGCAGCTGAATAGTAGCAGCCTTTCCTTTTTGACATCCTGATGAATATTTCCTTCACAAATTACCTCCTTTTGCCACACTCTGGCCAAACTTTTAACCTGCCATAATGAGTATAACAGGGAAATCCCTCCCAACCTTTAAAAGGTGCCACCTACAAAAAGTGCAGATCCTATTAAGACAATCCTGCAAGCTCCAGTCTAGGAGAACAAGAAACCATTGGCCGCCTTAAATCAACATTTTCAGGTGCATCTGCGATGCCTCCGCAGCAGAGAACAATGAGTTCATTTCAAAAACACCATCCCAGCTTGTCCTTCCATTCACTATGGATGGTGTTTGTCATCACTTAGTAGCTGGACACCTGTGTTTCATTTCTCACAACACTATTCATGATGGTAGTTTCCAATTCTTGCTTCCCAATCTGTCTTTTTATAGCACATTGATATCCTGGGTGACTGGGGGGATGGTCGGTTCTAGGTGAGTTGCGGAAACCAAAGATATTTAGCATTGTAACAGTAGGGCTCCATTATCTACTGCCTCATGTGAAGTATTTTTTTGGATCAAAAACTCTAAAATGGCTTGCGGAAAACCTACATTTTCTATCCAAATACAACAATACAAACATCTCAGTGCTACAATTCTTTTTAACAACACAGAGCATTCTAGCTAGGCACAGGTGAGATGCTTTGTGTTGCCATACTGGCACTAAGTCATCAATAAATATAGATTTGTTCATTCAATGAGTATTTCAGAGTCTACTTGTTAAATAATACTAATGATATTGTATAGTACAGCCTGTGGAGATATTTCTGCTAGGAAGATCTGCAACTATCTCAAATTCAACATATTTTAAAGTAAATTAAAAGAGAGAGGGTAGACAGGAATAGGGAGGTGATAGTCCAGCCATATTCTGCCCTGGTCAGATCATACCTGGAACACTGTATTCAGTTCTGGGTACTACATTTTAGGAGGAATATTGATAAACTACAGACAAGTCAGGGAAGGGATATCAAGGTTGTGAAGGGGCTTGAGTTTATGTTATGTGAAGATCAATTGAAGGGGCTAAGGACAGAAAAGATAGGATAGGGGAACAAGATGGTGGCTTGTAAGTATTTGAAGGGCCATCATATGGAAGAGGGATTTGTGGGAAAATGATTAAACTTGTTTCCCTTGGCCCCAGAAAGTAGATGTAGGAGCAATGAGTGTATATTGCAAAGAGGCAAATTAAGTTTTGAGGTAAAAATCTTCTGTACTATTTTTGTGGAGTTATTTTTCAGTCACATCTGTCTCTTTGTGACCCTTTTTTGGGGTTTTCCTTAGCAAAGATGCTGCAGTGGTTTGCCATTTCCTTCTCCAGTTCACTTTACAGATGAGGAAACTGAGGCAAACAGGGTTAAATGACTTGCCCAGGGTCACACAGCTAGTAAGGATCTGAGGCTGGATTTGAACCCAGGTCTTCCTGACTTCGGGCTCAGTGTTCTATCCACTGAGCCACTTAGCTGCTCCTATACTATTAGAACTATCCAGAAGTGGAATAGGACTGCTTTGGGAGGTTGTGGATTCTCTGTCACTGAAGGTCTTCAAGAAAGGGCTGGATAAACACTTATTTTGGATGTTGTAAAGGGGAGTTTTGTTCTAGTACATGAGGGACCAGATGCGGCTGAGATGCCCTCTTGTTCTGAAATTCTGTGATTCATCATTTCATCAAACCAGCTCATCCTCCTTCTGATTTCCCTTTTTTCTTCAAATGGTTCCATTGTTCTCCTAGTCATTTAAGTCAGAAACTTTGCAGTTATCTTTTTTGTTGTTGTTGTCTTACTTCTCTTCCCTCTCCCTCTTCCCTCATATCCAATGCAACTAAGCCCTCTCAATTCTCCCTTCGTAACTTCTCTCACATATAGCCCTTCTCCTTCATTCCTGCTCATATCATGTTTTCCCATAAAGCTTATTCCTTACAACTAGGAGTTCACCATCAGTTAGTGTCAGTTCAGACAGTGGGACTTCTGGACATCTGTCATATAACCACCAGATTTTTATCTCAACAACAGGTATTTACTTGGTACTTGACTAGTAGTCAGCATGGAGTGATGGCTAGAAAACTTGTTTTAGAATCGAAGACCTGGTTTGAGTCCTACCAATTGCATGTACTCTCCTTTTCTTTCTCCTTCTCCTACTTCTTTTTTTTGAGAGGCAATTGGGGTTAAGTGACTTTCCCAGGCTCACACAGCTAACGAGTGTTATGTGTCTGAGGCTGTATTTGAACACAGGTCTTCCTGACTCCAGGACCAGGGCTCTATCCATTGTGCTACCTAGCTGCCCCTCCTCCTCCTCCTCCTCCTCCTCCTCTTCCTCCTCCTCCTCCTCCTCCTCCTCCTCCTTTTCCTCCTTCTCCTTCTCCTCCTCCTCCTCTCTATTCCCCTCCTTTGACCCTATAGTTCTCATGTAAGCATAGTACTCATAATCCTTGTTACTGGCACCTTGTTACTTTGCCTTGTACCTTCAATTCCTGCTATTCTCCTAGTTCCTAATTATTTGCCTGCCTTTTGGCCTTTCTGTCTTGCTCTACTTTCAACTATCTTAGTATCAAGGTACTGAGTAATGTCAGTGAACTGAGACAGCCAGACACATAAGTAATTGATAGCCAGAAAAGAATAGAACACATTCAAAGTGATTGGGAATGGGGTCTATTCCCCTTGGCTGTGCTGACAGGCAGAGTCATCCTGACAGCATCTCTTCCACCAGAGTGCTTAAAACTCAGTTGCAGCCACATGGAGAGTTTCTGTTTCCCCATTGCCAGATGATTAGCAAAGCTTCAAGAAAGGTCAGGGCCCAGAAGAACTGGAAAAAATTTTTAGCACCTAATGCACTGACACTGGGGGGAGGTGCTGGAGAAGTGAAAAGAGGCCACTGACAGTTCTGTGGCAGGTAATCAAAACTAGACTTCACCTATTTCCTAATTTGACTTTGGGCCAGTCCTGGGCATGCCATGTAGGATCACCTAGTTTGGTATGACTGTCCTCAAATGTTCATGCTATGGTTTAGGATTACTTTATATCAGTTTGCTAAATTTTCCATAATAGTTATTATCATTCCCTAAATTGGTTGTGATCACATACTCCTCAAGGTGGTTATCATCATGTCTCAGAAAGGAACTAAGAAACTGCAGCCTCAAGAAATGAAGATGGAGGAGGTAGCTTGTTCAGGGTAACCTTAGGTCAAATTGAGGTTGGTAAAGTTTGACTTTATTCCCTTTACCTGCCTAGGGGATACCTCCTTTGGGCATCTCAGCCTTTTAGTAACATGTTTTTAAAGGGCCTGTCCAGGGTGTTCCACTATCTAGGGTCTGGCCTCTCTAACTTTGATTATTACCTCCAACTTACCAGAGCCCAGGACTCAGAATGGCTCAGCTGATAACTCATATAGCCCTGTGTCCATCCAGGGGGTGGTAACTGTCATTGTTATTCATATGACTTGACATATATCCATATATATGTACACACACATACATATATATCCATTTATATGTAATATAGAAATATATATTATGTATAACATTGTGTATAACATATCATATATTTTGTATAATATATGATACAAAAGTATAATATATATTATAAACAATGCATTTATATATTATACATAATATAGCCATACATTATCTATAGTTATATAAATATATTACATGTAATATTAATATGATACAAATATATCATGTATAATGTTTATATATTATATGTATATATCAATATATTAATTGATATATTAACATATCAACATATATATATTGAAACCTATCTGTCATATATTATATCCCTCTTCAGCTATGTATGTTCTTTGTTTCTTCCACAATATACTAGTAATATGTATAGCTCACATGTATTGTGCTTTGCAGTTTCAAAATATTTCAGTCAATTGAGTATTTAAGCTCCTATTACGTACCACACACTGACCTAGGTGCTGGGGATATACAAAATGCATACAAATAAACCCAAGGAAAATTTCACAATACTTTAAAACATTAGTTGTGTAATCTTGGGTAAGTCATATCAGCTCTCTGAGCCTCAGTTTCTTAATGTGTAAAACGAGAAAGCTAGATTGAATTGCATCTAAGTTTCCCTTTAGCTCTACGTCTATGATCCTGTGATCCTCACAAAAATCCTGCAACTTGGGTAGTTCCATGTATTATCACCCACATTTTACAGATAAAGAAACTGAGGCTCAAGAGATTAAGTGATTTTTCTTGAGATCATTTAGTGGCTGGGTGGCACAGCCAACACTGAAATCCTGGGACATTTAAACAGTGAAAAGGGGTGGATTGGTATTCAGAGGATGTAGTTTCATATCCCAGATTGTCATTTACTAGCTGTTTGACTTTAGGTAAGTCACAACCTCCCTGAGCCTCAGTCTCCTCATCTGAAAAAAAGAGAAGGTTGGACTAGTTAATTTCTAAGGTCAGTTCCAGCTCTAAATGTATGATCTCATGACCCACTGTCTAACTCTAGTGTTCTGTCTGTCAAACATACTGCTATACTTCCAATGTGGCTGACAATAAATCTGATAAAATAATCTACACTGATGTGCCAATCATTTGTTAAATACTCACTATGTGCCAGGCACTGTGACAGAAGATTAGAGCAGATCTCCAGTAGCATTCCTTTCCCTTTTTGGGTAACATGTACATTTTAACACTGAACCAATTCATCCCTTCCCTTCACTTACGGGACTACCATGCTTGTTTAGACATTTATCCAGGGGTGTGCTGGTAAATATTTAACGACAGTGTCTGGAAATACTACCAATACACTTCAAAATGTAATCTGTATTATTAACATTTTCTTAAGTCAAGACAATCAACAAAATGATAAATCAAGCCCTGATCTGTAGTATTTGCCAATTTCTGGGGTGTAAATAGTCATGCTGAAAATTTAACAATTGACTTTCCCTAGCCTTTGAGCTGGCTCTGGCAGACCCCTGCAATTATCCCTTTTCATCTGTATAATTGCAAAAGATTATTAATTAGTCTCAAGTCTCTTGCATTCTTACAACTATCAAATTATCATCCTAAAGCACAATTTTAACTATGCTACTCCCATGCTCAAGAAACTTAAGACACTCCTTATTGTCTTTAGGACAAAGTGCAAACTCCCTAGCTTAGCATTCTAGTCCCTTCATAGTTTGATTCCTGCTTATCTTCCAGACATATCACAGCCCCTTCACATACTTGATGGATAAATCAAAAAGCATTCATCAAATGTCTACTATGTGCCAGGCACCACTCTAGGTGATGTATAAACAAATCAAAAAGTGAGGCAGGATATTCTTCTGGAGCTTAGATTCCTTATTATAGCCAACTGGCCTGTTTGCTATTCCCAAATTTTTCATTCTATCTCCTGTTCCTTGCCTTTGCATAGACTATCCCTCATGTATGGAATAAACCACCTCATCCCTTCTATTTAGCTTCCCTCAAGGGTCATCTCAAATGTCACCTGCTACAGGAAGCCTTTTCTGATCCTCCTAATGTTAGCGTTCTCCTCCTTCTCAAATTACATTATTATATTCACTAATCTGTGCAAGAATTGTGGCTTCCTCCTCCAGTATAATGTAAATGCCTTGAGAGCAGGAATGGTTTTCAGCTTTGTCTATGGACTGAAAATTCAAATAACGGGACAGCTTTGTGGAATTCATTATTGCAATAATCAGGACCTTGCTGGATCCCAGGTACATAGGAAATGCTTTACAAAGAGTAGGGTCTCAAAATAAATACATGTTGCATTGATTAGGAAGGAGCCCAAGGATGGCAAATAATTTAAATGTTAACAGATAAGTGACACTAATGGTGGAAATATCAATTAAGACAGGAACAAAGTATAACTTGGGGACTTGTGGTTCTTCTGAAATCACACCTGGTTGAAAGCTATCTGTACTGTTGGCAGAGGCAGTGATGGCCCTAGACTTAAAGAACTTCAAAAATATAAAAGTGTATCTCATGAAACTGGGGTTAAAAGTCCCTGGTGATGATCACTATAGCAGACCAAGCATTAATTGCCATAAGCCAAAGAAGGCAGAAGATGCTGACTATTTTGCTTTTTCTTGGGCCATCTCTTGATGATTGAGGAGGATAAAGGCGAAAAGTCATTGGTAGGGGTTACCCCAAACCATAAATAATTGACAAGATATGCAAATCAAGCACCAATTCATAGGCTTTTTCTTAACATTCTTGCTCAAACTGTTACTTCAGCTCTATAAGTTGGTAAATGTAGAAATTTAAAAAAAAAAACCTTGCCTATTATTTCAAATTTGTACTTGGCTGCAGAAAAAGTGGCAAAGGGTGCAGAGTGGAAAAATAATGGAAGGAAGGGATGTCTCTTGGTCGAGCCAGGCTAATCTGAGGCAGTTAGAAAATTGTTCCTTGGTTGTAAAGCAAAACAATGCACAAATAAAGCCTTAACTTTGAGTTTTATCCCTTTCATCTTCCTTCCCCTACTGGGTGGAGCATCTTACTCACAGAGAAATGGCCAAAGAAGGACAAAAAAAGGGGAGGGGACAAAGACCCATATAATCCACAAACTAGATAGATAACCCAACTCTCACATGTGTCAGCCTTGAATAAGGGAGAACTGGCTGTTAATGATTGGCTTGATCTTAAATGCAAAGTTTAAAAGATGTTTCTTGGCTGACATTTTACTAGGAAGACAAAGAAAATGTGTTATGACCTTGGATGTGAAAGGAGGGCAAGAGCCTGCTGGGAAGGGATCTCAAGCTCACTGGCCTTCTCTGATAAAAACCTTGGAAACATGACAGTTCTGAATCTGGTACTTAACAGTTATTAACAAGAGCCAGGATGGCACCACATCAACTTTTTCAAACCTATGGGTAGTAAGAATGGTAACAGGGGTGGGAATGGGGGGCAGGCTGGAAGCATGGACAGTAATATAAGTTGTTGGGATTGGTGGAAGTCGTACCAATGTTGCCATCATCTACTCTTAAGAACAAACGCTATACTTGCTGGGACCCATGCCTAGGTAGCTGGCCGTAGAATTCTATCAGCCTCTGCTTTCCTTCCTTCCTACCTTCCTTCCTTCCTTCCTTTATTCCTTCCTTTTCCCCTTCTTTCCTCCCTCCCTTCCTTCCTTCTTTCCTTTCTCCCTTCCTTCTTTCCTTCTTTTCCTCCTTTTCTTCTTC
>NW_020954590.1:55226917-55281078 GCF_900497805.2 Vombatus ursinus | reverse complement strand
TCTCTCCTCCTTCCTTCTTCCTTCCTTCTTTCCTTCCTCCCTTCCTTCCTTATTTCCTTTCTTTCTCCCTTCCTTCATTCCTTCCTTTTCTTCTTCCCTCCTTCCTTCTTTCCTTCCTTCCTTCCTTCCTTCCTTCCTTCCTTCCTTCCTTCCTTCCTTCCTTCCTCCTTCCTTCTTTCCTCCCTTCTTTCCTTCCTTCCTTTCCTCCTTCCCCTTTTCCCTCTCTCTCTCCTCCTTCCTTCTTCCTTCCTCCCTCTCTCCCTCCCTTCCTTTCTTCTTTCCTTCCACCCTGTACAATTCTTGTCCACATTTTCTCATATATCCTCTATAGGAAATTTATCTAAATCTGCTGGAGGCCTTATTTTAGTTTAAAAAGAAAAATATTTTGAGAAAACTGGCATAGCAGTTTATATGATCCCTCATCCTGCTGTACGGATGGCCTGCCACCTTTTCCAACTGTATACTTTTTATGCACAAATCAATTCAACAAACATTTTTTTCTAGGCACTGTCGATACAAAGGAAAAAACCAACAGCAGTAGCTGACTCAAGGAGCTTACATTCTACCAGAGGGATAAATTATGTTAGCTATTATATAAGGAAATGAAGAGTATATACAAGATGTTTTTGAGAGAGAGAGAGAAAGACAGAGAGAGAGTGCACAGGAACAGCGGGAGATCAGAAAAGGTACCTTTCAGAGGCACGTGGGCTGTCCTTTGAAGGAAAATAGTTTTTCTAAGAAGTGAAGATAAGACCACTTATTAACTGAAGAGTAGCTTTTATTCTTACAAATTTCATTCAATTCCTTATACATTTTAGAAATGATACCTTTAGCAAAGAAGGGAATACATTATAGACATGAGAGAACCAACAGTGGAAGAACATGGAGGAAGGAGATGGAATGAATAATATTATGCCCAAGGGAACAGCTCTCATACCAATTGAATTTATGAATGGCAGGATTATGAAATAAGAGTGAAAAAGTAGATGAGAACCAAAGAATGGAGGTCTTGCGATGCTAGCATGAGGGTTTTGTATTTTTTCTTAGAAATAATGGTGAGTCACTGAAGATTTTTGAATAGGATAGTGATATGGCCAGCTCTGTGTTTTAGGAATATTTATTAGGCATCTGCATAGAAGATGAATCCAAATTTTATAGAACAATTTGGATTTAGTCAAAAGGCTGCACTTAAGGATCTAGAAGGTCACATGTGGGCTTAAGGCTGCAGCTTCCCCACCCCTGGTCTAGGGAAAAAGCTATTGCAATAGCTATCCATTGGGGGTGATCATTTTTTTCTGAATTATTATCCCCTAGACCTTACCTTTATATTTAATAAAGGCAATTCATGTTGGAAGGTATCAAAGAGATCACCAAGTCCAACTCCCTTATTTTATAGATGAAGAAACAGGCTTAGAGAGCTTAAGTGATTTGCCCAAAGTCACACTCATAATAGGTGGCAGATCTGGGATTTGAACCCAAGTCTTCTGACTCCAAATCTAGCACTCTATCCAGTGTCCTTTCCACTGGACAACATTGCCTCTTTAAAACTCACTCTTTCCCTGGTTCTAAGTCTACTAAACCATGCTATCTCACATAAAGTAAACCCATACCTAAAAGAAATCAGACATTCAAGAAGGACCCAAGTTGCAAGGACCTAAGAATTCTAGGCTCTTTGAATCCTATAAGTCTCAAAAGTGCAGAAAGCACTTTTGACTCCCAAACATTTCCCTCATCTGCCTTTAGATTCACTCCTTACTGTGTCTCTAGAGGGCCAACGTTAAAAAGCCATTATGTTACCTTGGAATTAATTCATTAAGTCATTAGAAAAGATTATATTATTCTATCTATATATCCAGCTCTCATCTCTCTCCTGAGCTCCAGTGCCCTATTTCCAGCTATCTGTTGGACAGCTCCACTTGGATGCCCTATGTCCCTATACATCTGCCTTTATTTCCCACCTGACTACACTTGAATTTCTTCATCATGTTCTGAGGAACCTCACCATCCTGCAAGATCATATCAGCCTTGTACTCATACCTTATCAGCACTTTCTCACCCTATGGACCTCTCTGGTTAGGGGACAAAGTGGTGAGCTCCTCCCCAAATCTCTATTTAAAGATAGCTCTGAGGCCAGTCATCTCTTCATTTCCTAGTCTATTGTATTCCTTTGAACTTCTCATACCCTGCCGGGACAGATACCTTGGCTTTCCTTCTCACCCTGACACTTCAGCTTCCTTTAATGTGTTGTCTCCCCTCATTAGATTGTAAGCTCCTTGAGGGCAGGGCTATCTGTCTTTTTCACATTTGTGTCCCCCATGCTTAGCACAGTGCTCGGGCACATAGTAGCACTTAATAAATGTTTATCAACTGACTGACTGACATCTCCACTTGGATGTCCTATGTCTCCTAGGCAACCCAAGTCCAAAACAGAACTCATTATCTTTTCTATGAAATCCATTCTTCTCCTAATTAACCTGTTTCTGTTGAGGGTACCATCATTCTTCCAGTGCTGGTCTACAACCACTATGATTTTCAATTTACTTCATGTCACTGTTGTATGTCTTCTTCTCAGTCTCTATTTTACTCTGGGCTCACTTAGTCATTGTCTGTTTTTGCTTTCTTTTACATTATATAGGCCACCCTGGCTTACCTTTCCTCAAGTAGGTTTCCAGTGGCAGGCAAAAGATTGCTAGCAGATTCTCCTGCTAGCATGTGGTAGCCACCATATGGTAGCATTGTGACACTGAGTCATGTTCATCTCATTCTCTTATTAGTCAATGAGCTGATTGTAAGATTAGATTTGTTCTTAGACTATTGAAAATGTCAACAAATTTTCAACATCATGGCTTTATTTCTTGGGACTATATATTCTTAGCCATCTTGACTTCCTCTTGTTCCTAATATCGCTAAGAACAGAGGGACATAGTCTCCAAGTCCCCCAAATACATTTCAAGTTTTCACACAAATTTGGATTTCCATGAAAGCCAAACAATAAAGACACTAAAAAAATAGAGGCAGAACACATTAATGTTCTTGAATGTCTGGTTTCTTTTAGGTCTGGACTTATTTTGTGGGGGATAGCATGGTTTAGTAGACTTAGAACCAGGACAATTGGGTGCTAGACTTATCTCTGTCATTGAAGGTCACCTAAAATCTATGCCTCAGTTTCCTTATCTGTCAAATGGGGAAGAGAATACCCACCCTCCCCATCTCCTGCAAGGTTGTTGCAAGGATCAGATGAGAGAAATAGATGTGGAAGCACTTTGAAAGGTTAAAAGCACTATATGAATGCCAGGCATTTTGATGGCTTCACTTTAATAGGGCTTACCCCTCAGTGTCCTGAAGGAAATAAATTGCCTGGAGGGGATTTTATTCATCTTGGTTCACCTTAGGATGGAGTCCATTTAAACCTGTGTGTTCTAGTTGATTGGGTTATTGTGTGTAGATTGCAGGAGTTTTAAGCTCTATTTCCTCTTTTTTCCTTTTGATATAATTTTAATGAGGTTCCCCACCCCCTCTTCCTTTATGGTAGGGCAGGATACAGCAATAACAAATATAAAGAATTTTAGAAAAATGCAAAACTCGCAAGCACCCCAACAGAACAGGAGGGCTGTGGAGATGGGAAATCCAATCAGGAAGACCCAGGGGAAAATTATGTTCTCAGATCTGCATGGGCCTCCTGATGGCTTTAGAATTCCTGGAGGCGCTTCCCCACATGGTGAGCCCTGCACGTGATCAGAAATGGGACTCATCAAGGGGAACTGAAAAAATTTTTTTTTTCATTTAAGGAGCTCCAGATTTTTTCCAGACATTTCATCACCAGCACACAGGAACGGATACTTTGTGCTATAGAATCAATCGTGTGACCATGGGCAAACCAGCTCTCCTCAGTCAGAAGTTAATGTAGCTAATAATACCTTTCCTGTGTATCTGACAGGGTTGTCACAAGAAGCAAAGGAGATAGTATTTATGAAAGGGCTTGGAAAAGTGTGAAGTGAAATACAGATGTAAGGTTAGGAACTGGACTTGTAACTTCATTGGCATAAGGAATTCCTGGATAGATAGATAACTTCCTTTATTTAATACAGGTTCTCATTTTAGAGAGTGACCTACAGCACTGAGCAGTTAGGCCACTTGCTTAGGGTCACTTCAGTCAGTCAGTTAATCAAGAAGCATTGATAAAGCACCTACTATGTGTCAGATATTGTGCTAAGCACTGGGCGAGTCAGAGGCAGGACTGGAAGCCAGATAGTTCTGACTTTAGGGCCAACTTTCTATCCATTATGCTACATTGCCTTTATAGAAATATAGGGTGCTCTTGTATTTTCTGGATTATGATGTTTCCAAGATTTAAAAATATGTTATGTACTATACCACTGCTATCTCATTGGTGTGAGTATTTCTTCCTTTGGTGCATCACCACCTAGGTATGCTTTTACATCCAGTGAGATTCTTGTCCATAAACCCTTCACAGAAGATCTATTCACTTTGTTGGAAGCCTTCCTCTAGTGTCTTTGTTGTTGGTCAGCTGTTTTCAGTTGTGTCCGACTCTTCATGAGCCCATTTAGGGTTTTCCTGGCAAAGATACTGGAGTGGTTTGCCATTTCCTTCTCTAGCTCATTTTATAGATGAGGAAACTGAGGAAAAATGGGGTTAAGTGACTTGCCCAGGGTCACACAATTAGTAAGTGTCTGAGGCCAGATTTGAACTCAGGAGGATGAGTCTTCCTGATTCCAGGCCTGGCACTCTGTGCACCTAGCTGCCCCTCTAGAATCCAGGGTTGTTGCTGTTTGTGTTTGGTGGGTGCCAGGGCCGCACTCAGGCTGTCCAGCTATTGTCCTTCATTCCAATGCTTAGTATGGAGCCTGGTAATTAGTAGGTACTTAATAAGTGCTTTTTGAATTGATTTTTGCTACATGACTAGCCTCCCTCCTTTTCTCATCCTATATTCCTGAATTATATCATCTACATGTAGTTCTTACATGTAGATAGATCATCCTGTGAAATATGCTGCTGTACTGCCCCACCTGTACCCTCCATAAATATCTCCATTAAACTCTGGTTACCCATGACTTTGATTCTTTGGGTTCTATGGTGTTTCCAGATTCACAACTGTGCATACTTACTGTAAGAAATTTTTTATGGAAAAATGGACTTTTGTGCTGGGAAGAGGCGTGGGATCATTCAAAACTTTGTGTAATTGCCCAAATGCAATTCAGCCTACTCTTTTCTTCCAATTTGGTTGTAGGTCCAGCTGCAGTGCCTGTCCAAAACATATTTCCTAAAATACTAACTCATGGACAGGTTATTCAACTATATGTGTCATAGTCTGGACAATAAGTACTTTTCATCCATTTGGTTTTTCCTCTGTGGATTGTCAGGCTAATCTCTTTTTTGAGTAAACATACAGTGTATTGAGGAGGCCCAATAATGTTCTGCCCTTGAAAAAAACAACACAACATCATCCAGAAACAGGAGTATGTCGAGGATAATACCATATGTAGAGAATTGTTTTTGATTTGGAATTAATGCAGGGCATATCTTTCATGGGAGACATGAACACATGAGAAAAGTATACATCTTCCTGTTTTATACCTTTCTTGACAATAATTAGAAGGTTGTTGAACAAAGTTATCTCTGTGGTTGCATTTATCAAGAATTCTGATATGGTCTTAACATGTACAATAGATACTTACTTTATGGAGGAGCACCTTTGGTTCATATCAGAACTATCACCTACAGGGCAAAATCTGAGAATGGAAAAGTGGTTCATTTCCATTGTGCTAGGTGCTTTAAATGGATACCTGGTCCCAAGCACCCTAGAAAGATAGAGATATTTCAGGGGCCTTCTGGTGATTTTGGCTGACAGAGGATCTATACAAACCTGGAACATAAGACCCTAGAATAACATCACAACCATATTTATATTCCCAGAGCTAGTCTGAATTTATATCGCTGTCAGAACTTGATCAGTCTCAAAATGGCTGTTGGATTCACAAGAATTATAAAACCTTACAACAGGAAGGGACCTTTAAATGTAATGTTAGTTAGTTTCTACCAAATGCAGGAGTTCCTGACAGATGGTCATCCATCCTGTGCTTAAACCCTTCAATTGTGGGATGCTCACAACTTTGTGAGGAAGTCTATTCCATTTTTGGACATGTTTGATTATTAGAAGGTATTCCTTATTGAGCTGAAGTCTATCATCATGTAACTCCCAAACACAGACCTTAATTCTGTCCTTTGGAGCTATACAGAATGAATCTAACCCTCCTTCCCTATGAAAGCTTTTCATGTATTTGAAAACAGCTATTATTTTCCTTCTAAGCCTTCTTTTCTCTAGGAGATTGTTCTTAGACCTATTCCACTGAATAAAATGAAGGACGTCAGGTGTGTCATGGAAAGAAGAACAATAGCATGAAAATGTCTAGTAATTCTCAGGAACTGGAAAGAGTTGGGAACAATACTTATTGTCTCAAAGGTCTGTATACCAATGATTACATTATGAGTAATAAAAAAAGAGGCAGGTACACTAGAGTATTGCTAAAACTTGGTAGGAGGGGGCTCATGACAGTGGAAGGAACATAAAGTAAGGGGTTAATACTAGCTACTTTGGTCTGGGGCAGTAGGAGATAGGGTGGATTGGGGTCAGTATACAGTGATGGAGGAGGTAGATGAAATTCCAAAGCTGAGGGAGCAGACAGGGATATATCCCAAGATATGAGTCCATTCAAAATGACTTATAGGACAGATAGTGACAGATAGATGAGAATGGAAGAACCATAACAGAAGCCAGTAGACAGGAAACCAGGAAGTCATAGAGACCTAAGTTTGCCATTTTAAAGCTTGAAGAGGCCTTAAAAATGACTTAGTTTTGATGCTGAATGAAATGAGCAGAACCAGGAGAACATTGTACACAGTAACAGCCACATTGTGCAGTGACTGACTTTGATAGAATTGGCTCTTCTCAGCAATGCAAGGATCTAAGTCATCTCCAAAAGTTTCATGATGGAAAATGCTATTCACATCCAGAGAAAAAACTATGGAGTCTGAATGCATATGGAAGCATACTATTTGCTTTCCTTTTCTTTTGTTGTTTTGTTTTATTGCTTCATTCTCATGGTTCTAATTCTTCTTTACATCATGACTAATGGGAAATATGCTTAATATGAATGTATAAGTTGAGCCTATATCAGATTGAATGCCATCTTCAGAAGGGGGGAGGGGAGCAAGGGGGAAAAATTAAAACTCAAAATCTTATGGAAAGAAATGTTGAAAACTGAAAATAAATAAATAAATAATTTTTTAAAAAGGGAAAAAAAGAAAAAAAAAGAAAATGACTTTTTTCATCCTTCACATTTTATAGTTGAGAGCCAAAGACACATGGATAGTAAGTGACAAAGCAGATGTTGGAACCCAAGGAGACAACAAGTTGCTTCATAATTGTCACTTGCCTTTTCACATCTTTTTAGATGGTAGGTATAAGATAGGAGCTACTCCACTTGGTGTCTTAGAAGCAACATGCTCAGATAGGGATCAAACAGACTAGGCCTGGGTAATGGAAGAATTCAAACAAAGCAGATCTAATAGAAAGGGAAAATCGTGCTATGTTTTACAAAGCTATATGGAAATATAGGAATCTGAGATGACACAATGGAGAACATCTGGATGAGAATAAAAGAAAAGAGAAATGGAAGTGGATCATAGGATTTAGAGCTGAAAGGGGGTTTGAAGATAAATTAGTCTGTCCTTTTTATTCTATACATGAGGAAACAGGGGAATTAAGTGACATGTGCAAGGTCACCTAGGGAGTAAATGGCAGATCTGGGAGTTGAACCAAGGTTTCTGACTTTAAATCCAGTACTCCTTTCATTATAACAGGGGCTAGATCACTGGACTTTTAATGGGAAGACCTGAACTCAAATCCTGACTCAGACACTTATTAGTTTTGCAATCTTGGGCAAGTCACTTAACCTCTCTCAGCCTTAGTTTCTCCATCTGTAAAATGGATATAGTAATCAGGTGAGGTAATATATGTAAAGTACTTTGAAAACTATAAAATGCTATATAAATATTATTACTATATTATTGCTATCATTGCTATTAATAAGATGCATCACAGCGATATATCCTCATGGGAATTTACTATAGAGTACCTGGATAGAGAGATAATATGGATGATGTTTTCCTAATAATGATTAATTAACTGACACAAAGACGGAACATACTAGTAGGAGAGAGAGGGGAATTCCACTGCTGGAAGCTTTATTCTTAAATTAGAGCATCCAGTAAATTCTGCATTTGCCTTGTTGATGATTCAATCTACCAGGAAGTAGAGGGAACAATAAGGAAAACTGCTATTGTGGATTTAGTTCTGACCAGGAACCTGCGTCAGTGATATAGAAGCGATGGGAATCTTGAGAGAGAGTGACTATGTTATCTTACACGATGGAGTAGATGGAAATCACAGATCTGGCTCCTTTCATTGCTCCCCCCCCCCCACCCTCAAAGAAGTCTCCTCGTAGTGGAAGCCACATACTCCAAGAAGGACAGACCCATGGAGAAAACTGTTAAAACACCCTGGAGTAGAGAAAGCAGATACAGCCAGAGAGAAGTAGGAATAGCCGTGGAAGTGAAGAGGGTTCTCGTGTGAACTGTCCATTCACAAAATTAAGGAATCATGGAATCACAGTCCTCTGGAATTTCAGAATCTTAGAACATCAGGGTGAGAAAGAACCTCGGAGGCCACCTAACTTGAAGAATTGCCTCTTTAGTACAACTGTTCATTCAGCCTTTGTTCCAAGGCCCCCAGTGAGGAGTATTTGTTCAGTTGTTTTAGACGTTAAGAGGAGGTAATCTGCTATTGACCTGGAGAGCCTGTTTCTAGTTTCTTCAACTGGTCCTTGGGTTTTAAGGTGCTGAGGCCCTCTACAAGTCTGATCATCAGTTTATTGAAGTTCTTCCTAAAATATGGTGTTGGGAATTTCATACAGTTTTCCAGATGTGGATTCCAGGTCAGAGTGTAAGAGGACAATCATTTGCTCTGCTCTCTGTGCCTCTCTTAATGCAGTCTAAGATCCCATTAGATTTCCCGGCTGCACAAGTGCACAGTTGACTCATATTAAGCTTCTAGTCCAAAAAAGAAAAGTTTTTTTTATTAAATACAAATTTCTCTCTTAGCCATGCCTCTCAGATCTTGAATTTTCAAAGTTGATTTTTTTTAAACTCAGGTGTAAATCTTTGCATTTGTCTCCATCAAATATTATAAAATTCATTTTCACTCATTTTTTCTGCCTTGAAGAGATTTTTTGCTAATCAGTCATTCAACCTGTTAGTTATCCCTTCCATCTTTGTGTCATCTACAGGTTTGATATGCATGCCATCTATACTTTTGTCCAAGTTATAGATAAAAATGCCGAGCACCTTAGAGTCGAGGACAGATCCCTAGGGTGTTCCATTAGAGACCTTCTTTTAAGTTGGCATTAACTTTTTAATGGCTATTTTTTGAGTCCAACTTCAACTAGTTCCAAATCTACCTAACTATTCTATGGTCTAGCATGCATCTCTATCTTGTCCATAGGAATTGCAAGAGAGATTTGTCCATAATCCATCTTTTGTGTTGATAGTCACCTATAAAGATTAATAGTGAGAAGGCCTAAGATCCAGGTAAGTTCTGAGTATCTCATTACCAGAAAGCTAGCTATCAGGTGATCAACCTTTCAGCCACAACTCCTGAGATGTGGTCAGTGAAAGCCATTTCCACACTGGGGTAATCACCTATCTTTTAAAGCATCAAGGTATTTTTTGTTGTTGTTTCACAGGTTTTCATTCCTAAACTTGATAATAGTTTTTTTTAAAAAAAAGAAAAAAAAGTTTCTCTATTCTGAAACTATATTAAACCAAAAGATGGTGGTTCAGAAAAAGAATTTCTAAAAGTCCTCAAAGTTCTTCTCTGCCTGAAAGACACACACACACACACACACACACACACACACACACACACACACACAATAGAAGCATCTGCCAGAGTCAGGACTGAGCATGTTGCCAGCTGAGTCAAGCAGCAGGGGCACCTGCTTGGGGCCAGATTTGACCATAACAGTGCAGGTGCCACTGCAGTTAATAAGAATTACTATTGACTTTTTTTAGAGGTTTGGGAGATGTGGGGATCACATAGAAAACCTATCAGTTATAAAATGGAAATAAATGTGACACAGTTATTTAAAAACAAAGCATAGTCCATTCACTGCCTAGTCTACTGTTGCTTTTTGGTAGTTACTACTGAATTTGCAAGACTTGAACATTATAGGGAATAGGAGAGAGGGAAAGGGAGTGGGAGAGGGAAAGGGAGAGGGGAAGAGAAGAGAAGGAGAGAGAGAGAGAGAGAGAGAGAGAGAGAGAGAGAATCCCAGTGAAGCTTGTATCTGATGTTTAATTAAATTACAATATGTAGTAAAATAAACATCAATGAAATTACAAGTAACATTGAATGTGGATTGGGATATTTTAAAATGATGGATTCATGAGAGCATTAGATCTCAACAAAAAGCAAATCTTCCAACCTCACTATTTTTAATATTTTAATAGAGGCAGCTGGTGGTGTGGTGGATAATGCCCTGGGCCTGGAATCAAAAAGAATGATGTTCAGCTCCAGCCTGAGACACTGACTAGCAATGTCATCCTGAGTAAGTCACTTAGATGTCTTGTTTGCCTTGGTTTTCACTGCTATAAAATGGGGATAATAACAGCACCTACTTCAGAGAGTTGTTGTGAAGTTCAAATGAGATATTTGTAAAAATGCTTAGCAGAGTTCCAGGCACACAGTAGTCACTATATAAATGCTCATTACCCTTCCTTCCCTTTTAATCGTTTTCTAAAATAACCCCTATTCAAGCTATCTTAATGTAGAAAGTGTAGAAAGTTCAGTCAGAGGATTTCTGTTACAAGTGCAGAGTTAGCAAATGATGCCATATAAAAATTAGAGATGGAACTGTTTAAGATCATTTTTTAGGACATAGAGGCTTTCCTATTTCCCTTGTTATCTTAGTTGCGCTTAGTTTTTGCATCTATATTGGCAATTGTATGTCTCTGCTTAATTTTCTGTTTATCCCTTCTCAAAGCATCAGCCATACATGCGCTATCCCAAGTAGGTCTATTTAGTCCTGGTACCCACTAGGGGTCCTGCTGCTCACATGGGGGAAGTATCTGTGCCACTTCTTGGATCATTATTGCTGTCCTTTGCAGAGGTGGCTAACTCCAGTTAGGATAGCCAGATTATGCCACTGCTTTGGAGAAGCATATGACCAGCTGGGCTTTCCCCAGATGAATAGCAGGCTTTTTTTTTGCCCTTGATCTTTCCCTAGAGGAATGGACAACTATGTGAGTTATGGAAATTTATCCTAGAAAGATGGCTTTGGGAAAGTGAGTGTTAACTCTTTCACATTTTTGTTTTAGGGATCAGGGATGAAAATGGTGTCCCCTGCTGAGAGCCTTCTTTCAACTGGAATCCAGAAACAATCACCTCCATTTACTAATGCAGCAAAAGTAGATTTGCCAAGGAATAGTCCTCACCCAGTAAGTGGTCTTTCATTTGCTGAATCCTTAACTAGTACACTTTCAGTGGGGCTGGGGAAGTGTCTCCTGTTTCATTTTCTCAAAGGGCATCCTATGTGAGAAGATATCATTAATTCATTCAACAAAGGGTGCCTGCTTTGTGCAAGGCACTGTGCTAGGTATGGTGGGGGACAGAAATGAATAAGATACTGTTCCTGCCCTCAAAGAGCTTACAGTTCGGTAGAGGAGAAAAGAATGTGTGCTTGGAGATCTTTAGCCATAGAGTAAGGCAGAATGCAAGAGATACCATGAGTGCTATGAGAAATCATAGAATCATAGACTTGGAAGAGACCTTAGAGGGCCAATGCTCTCACTTTACATATGAGGAAAATGAGACTCAGGGTGAAATTTTAGGGGTTTGGGGATATCTAGGCACTCTGTAAATGGTTCCACCCCCACTGGTGGTATTCCCTCAAAATGTAGGGGTGGTTCCCTATACCTTAGATTCATTTAGCCACTAACAGTTGTATTAACTTTAAAAAAGAAAAAATTACATCAAAAGGTAAAAATAACAGATACATATTTAGTCCCCCAACATGTGGGATGCATAATTCCCCCTTATCCTCCCTCAACATCTTAGTCTCTAAGGAGAAAGAGAAGATTAGGTTCATAGCTTAGTTTAGTTCCTATAGAACACAGCACCAATTCCAAGTCCCAAACCCACCTTGGGCTGGAGTCCCTGGTATTTTGGCTTCCTGGGGCTTCCCTGCTGGGCTGATTGGCTCCAGCATCCCAACTGGAATCCTGGCTCCAAGACTCAAACTCCTGGTTCCAGTGGGGATTACCACCTGAAACTGAGGGCAAATAGAACAGAGACCTCAAGCTCCCTTTTTGGGAGCTGGGGTAAAGTAAGGGGAGGAAGGTATCCTCACCTCTTCATTGAGTTCATGGTGCTCATGCTGTGGATGAACTGTAATCTTCATCTTGAGGACCCAGCAGGAAAGGGTGCACAGGAAAATAGAGAGATTGTCTCAGTCTGGCTAGTTTTAAAGATACAGCCTATTTTGGCTATGCAAACAAGGAAGACTACACTCACTCACATGTTAGGAAAACACTAGATGCAGAGTGCCTCCATGTTAGGCAATCTGGGCATGCCCAGGTCAAGCCCCTTACACATATGTATGTATATTACACATATACATACATATATAGTATATATCTATATATATATACATGTATGATTTGAGAGAGAGAGAGAAACAGAGAGATAGATAGATAGATAGATAGATAGATAGAGAGAGAGAGAGAGAGAGAGAGAGAGAGAGAGAGAGAGAGAGAGAATAGATCGGGGTTGGTTGGTGGGAAACCTACAATACCAGTAAGATGTAATGGGGAACTGTTGACAATGACACCTCCAGATAATGGTAATTTTATATTTTGAATAACTCTCTACCTTTTGTTTCTCCTGCAGTTGTGGGAGGGATGGGAATGGAACAGGAAAAGGAGGGAGGCTTAGCTCCCTAGAAATCGCCTGAGGTACTCTTAAGAATCTTTCTCTGTAGGCTATGAAGAGCTTCCTTCTTCCCTATCTAATCCAGACTGGCTCCCTGCACAAGGCTGCCAGGAACCAGACCCCTATACCAGCAGGAAGTATCCCCGCATGTTGCCTTCCTGGGGTGAGGGAAATGGGGTCCAGGGAAATCAGAAGTGGTCTGAGGTGACTTCAGTAAAAATAGAAAACAGATCTGCCTCCATGTGCATGTTTAAACTGGGAATTAATCAGTCCCTGCGTCCCTGTGCCTGCGGAAGCACAGTTATATAGGTCCCCATTGGGAAACAATGTTCTTTACACACTAACACCCTATAAATTACTATTCCTTTTCATCATATCAGAGGAGTTCAAGTTAAAATGACATTGGGAGTGAAAAATGCCCCTTAAGTTGCTCCGGGGTAAGGGGCTGTTGCTAGGCAAAGGAAAAGGGGGTCTTTTCATTGATACAATGTGGGGCTGGATTTCAGCCAGTCCCAATTGTGCTTATCTTGCACTGTTTCCTTATTCATCCTGGGGACAGAAGGGAGTAAAATTCCTAGAAGGAACTTTTCTATCCCTTTATGGGTGGCTGGCAGATCACAGGGATAGACACAAACAATAGTAATATGTTGATTCATGATGATTTATTCTCCCTGGTTTTCAAGATCTATTCCATCATCTCAAATGCCAGTAAAGGAGCAGAAGAGGCACTCATTACGACAACCCACTCCCTTCGGCTGTATTTACCAGGACAACTTTGCTTGGGAAAAGCTGTGCCCATCAAAAAGGAGTGTGTTTTTGGAGGCAATTAAAGCAAAAAGACCAGTTGAAAATAAAACACTCTCTTTTAGGACAGATATTGGAAATCCCTGTAACAAACAGTTAGGTTTTTATTTTTAAATGAGTGTGTGTGTGTGCATGTGTTCTTCAAGGTAAATGAGCGTTAGTGCAGACAGATACGTTATTACTTTATGCCCCCCAGTGAATATTACTCCGACAGGCTATACACAATTGATATAGATATGAGCTCAGTGTTGTGGTTGGGGTTGATTTATAGGAAGGTGTAGGTGTTTGATGGGCTTGTAAAATTCCCTATCATGTGACAACTCGGGCTGGAAATTGGGTGATATTTGGAACTGCTAAGATTGTGAGCCCGCTGGGCAAGGATCAGCCGCTGTATTCCACAGCACCTAGCACATTATTGACACTCAGTAAAGACTGTTTATTATCATTATTTTACTACTGTTAGCCAGAATGGATTCTGCCTCCAGTGCAGACAATGTTGTGGGAACTAAGGGAAGATGCACTAATAAGTAGCATTCTGCAAATGTGATTCCTTTTTACTTATTAGTTATGCTATCTACGGCCATGGTACCCTCTTGGTACCCTTCTCTATTCCCCCATTTTTGATGGAACACAGGGAATTCTAGAAAACAGCATGTCTCTGCTTTGTCCCTATGTGCCTTGTTCTCTCTGGTCTTCTTTTTGATTCTGCTTGGATAACTTTAGCTTAGGTCTTATTTGGCATAGACTTTATGGTGGTGGTTTAACAATCAGCTGGAACCTGGAAATGGAAGGGAGCTGGATCTGTGATTATAATGGGTTATGCTGGAATTTAGCAATACTTTGCCATGCTGTAGTGAGTGGTGGTTTTATTTTCAAAAAACCTTTTAAAAAATGTTCTGAGCTTTTGTAAGCTTAGGAATTTTGCTTTAGAATTGGATTTTTTAATAAGGAAGAATTTCTTTAATATGGCTTTGTTTTCTCTGTTCTTTCTGTTCTCTCTCTCTTTCTCTCTTCTTTCTCTTTTTTTGTCAGTTTCTCTCTTACTCTGTCTTCTTCTTCCCTCCCTCTTCTCCATATCTGCTTTCTCTCACTTTCTTTCTCTCCTGTAAATCCATGACCAGACCCTATTTGTCTTTGACACTGAATAGAATTCCTGAGAACAAGAATACTTAAGGAGTCTACTGCTTTTTTTTTTCTTTTTCCTTTTCTGGGCAATAGATGACTAGTCCCTTAATGCCCCTAACTGTTTACTATAGAAAAACTAATTTCACTTCTGCCAATAAAGTTCTGAACAAGTTTCATTTTTTTCTGATGAAAATTAATATTTTCACTGTTTGCCCCTGCCCTTCCCCTTGCTAAGAGGCAGTAGAAGCTTATATCCATTCACTCAGCCCATGATCAGACCTTATTTGTCCACAGTAAGGCAAGCTCACAATTCCAAGTGGTCTGACCTTTCCATGATATTATACTGCTGATAGGCTTAACCTATGTATTTTGAATGCCTTATATTTAGCTGGTGAAATGTTTTGAAGACAGATTTTTTTATAGGCATATAAAGTGCATTGAGCTTCAAAATACCACCTCTTGCTTGGTTTTCACTGGTTTTGTACACTAGTTTCTTAGGTGCTAGAACAATTTTTTTGACCTGGATTCTTAAAAGGAATAACAAATAAAAGCAATACCCAGAAAATCTTCCCTATTGTTTATTATATCAGTTGAGTTCTATATATTCTAAACAAATATGTTGTATTTAAATCTTTTACAAAAAACAAAACTTAAAAATATTATTGATATGGAGAATGTCTTGGGTCTAATAGGTCTGAAAAACAAACAATGGCATAAGGTAATGGGTGTTCCCTTATTTGTATGATCTGATTTTTTTTCTTGAACGAAAGTCATTATTATTTAAAGGACTAAGCTCTGATACAAACTAAACAACGACTAGTAAATAGATTCTACCTTGCTAATTGTAGAATAAAGAACAGTTAACCAAGACCCATTAGGACACATTAGCATAAACATGTAGCTCTCATAATAATAATCATGGTAGTAATAACAGTTTAATCAGATAATTGGGGGAAGGAATGCTGAAGAGGCAGGGCCATTCAACATGGAACATCCCTGTTTCCTGGAGTTGTGATTCTTCTTGAACTTGTTGGCAGAGCTGGCCTGGACAAATGTGTGAAATCCGTATGGCACCTCCTCCCCTCTCTTTATTTATTTATTCCTTTCACGTGTGTAATTCCTCTATTTAATATGTCCAGTACAACATATTAAAACATGCTCTTAAGGAAGAAAAAGTTCTATCAGCCATGTACACTTTAGCATGAATTTAAATCAACAATGATATTTTCCTCAGGGGTATTTATCTCTAATTTATCTCTTATCTCCAATCACAGAATAGAAGGATTTGTTACATACTAAATGAATTTCAGAAACCAATGAATAGGTGAGAGAGGTATTTTGGAAGGTTGTGTCCAAACTCTCCTATAATTATATCATATAGATACCAGTCTACTCTGTGAATGGCTGTCAGAATTCTCTTTGTCAGAATTCTTGGTTCATTTTACTCTCTATGAGGGCTGGAATGTTACTGGAGGGATCATGCCCATAGTATAAAAAAACACTGGGCTGTGTTCGGAGAAATCAGGTTGAATCTTTACTGTAACTAGCTGGGAGAGCCATGGATAATTCTATCACTCAAACATACTGTAAGATGAAGATGATGATAGCTAACATTTATGACACCCACTGTGTTCTAGGTATTGTGATAAGAGCTTTACAATTATTATTTCATTTGATCCTCAAAACAACCCTAGGAGGTAGGTGCTATTATTATCCACATTTTACAGATGAGGAAACTGAGGCAAACAGAGGTTAAATGATTTGCCAGCTAGTAAGTATAAGGCTGAATTTGAACTTAGGTCTTCCTGACTCCAGACTAGGCACTCTATCCTCTGTTACATCTCACTGCCCTTGCATGAGTAGATAAAGCAAAGCCTAAAGAATCCTTTAAGTTTTTGGCAAAGTTATTATATTAGTGGGTATGATTTTTTGTAGACCTGATGCTTTATTCCTGATTGAACTAGACCTGGAATATGAAAGGATTTCCACCCTTTTTTTGGAGCTCTAGAGACAAATTGATCTCAATCCTAAAACTTTTTGGCAAATATGGATAGACCAAGAGAGTGAATCCCAGACTCTAGGGAAGCTGATTTCCCATGTCCATAACACTTGGGGCATGTATATTTGAGATCTGCCAGCTTGGATTGATAGATGAACTGGCCAGGAGTCACAGTTAAAGATTTTCTAGGTATTGCATCCCTTTCTTTTGGGTGAAGCAGGGCTGTGGAATGCTTTTCCCCACCTCAGACAAAGAACATTGTGTCACCGTTGTCTTTAAGAATAAGATATAAAGCAGTGAGTCTCCATGAAGGCTTCCTTTAGCTAATCTTTTTCTTCTGATTTTCATAGATTAAGCCATTGCGTGGTCAGATAACCCCATCACACTGACAGGGCTTATTCTTTGCTGGATTTCTTTTGCATGTAAATAAAATGGGTTTTGAGTCCTATGTATTGTTAGATGTAAGACTGAGAATACTGAAGGTGGCAGTGTTTGATTTATACTTTTATTAGAAAAGGTTGTAGAGTCCTTGGAAATGCACAGTAGTCCCCATCTGAGGCTGCTCCTCTTCCATCGGGGGGTGGATTTCCATAAATTGGTAGAGCCAGACTCCAAAGGCTTCCTTAGCTTTCAGGTGAGATGCCAATGTGTTCTCTCTCAGGTCTCTCATTCCTTAAAACTTAGCATTACCAGCCACTTTCTCCACCTTTCATGTACCCCTAGAAAAAGAGCTATTCCTTCTTGTTACTTAAGTGAATCCTACTTGTGCCTCTGATCTTATTTCATTCTCTTCCACTTTCACTAGCCTCTTGCTCAAGCAATCATCCTCACTCCCCTCTACCTCTCTAGTCTTCCCTGTCCCCATTTGTCTATAGACATACTCAGCTCTCCTTAATCCTAAAAAAAGCCTTATCTTAACCCATCTAGCCTATCCAACTATCATCCAATCCAGTCAACACATATTCAGTGTTTACTATGTGCCAGGCACTGCTAAGTGCTGAGGATACAATTAATAAAAAACTCTCAGAGAGCTTACAGTCTAAAAGGGGAGACAACACACAAAAGGAGGCAGGAAAGCAAGAAGGGGTGGGACAGCATCAGGGAAATGGGATGGGGGGTACACTGTGAGGGGGTTCCTTGGAGTTGAAATCATGCAGAGCAGCAGATGCAAAATGCAGTGAGCTGAGAGAGTCTACTTTATGCCCTCTATAAAGGCAGGCATTGTGGGAAGTTTAGTACTCCACCCTCCAGCATACCAATCAGAGGAGAGAGGAGGTTGAGGGAGGTGGTATCAATCAGGGCTTAAGTTGGCAGCATGGTGGTGAGTTTAGAAACTTAGCTTGTTCCATGGACCTGAAACCAGGTAGGAGAGCAGATGCCAAGTGGAATGAGCTGAGGAGGACATTTTCTGCCCTCTATAAAGGAAGGCATTGGGAGGAGTCTGATTCTCCTATATCTTTTCTCCTAGTCACTGCTAAATGTTTTGAAAATTTTGCCTGTGCCAATCTTCACCACTCCACTGATCTCTCACTCTTTGCTTCCACCCCTACTACTCTACTGAAACTTCATTCTCAAAGGTCCCCAATTACCTTCTAATCACCAAATCAAATGGTCTTTTCTCAGTCATTATACTCATTGATTTATCTGCTGCTTTGGACACTGCAGTTTCTCTGGCATGGGCTGTGCCCCATGCTAGGTACCTTCTTGATTTTCCTCCTACCTCACTGATGGTTCTCTCTCTCCTTCATTGACTCTGTATCCCCTTCCCAACTCCTAAAGGTAAGTATCTCTTCATACCCTCTCTCTTGGCAATTTCATTCCCTCCAAAGCTTAAACTACCACCTCAACACTGATGATACCAAAATTTATTTCTAGCCTTGATCTCTTTTCTGAACTCCAGACTTTCCTCTTCATATGCCTTTAGAGCATGTCCTGGATGTCTCATTAGCACCTCAAACTCAATGTGTTCAAAATGGATCTTATCTTTCTCCCTAAACCTCCTCTTTCTCATTTCACATTTCTGTCAGTGGTGCATCTATTCACCCAGTCCCCATTTACTATGTTAATTTTTCTTAACTTTTTCCTCTTCCTTGGCTCTGGTAGTCACTCAATTACTTAGTCCTGTCAATTCCACTTTCATAATTTCTCTCATTCATTCTCGTTTCTTTAGTCTCACTGCTACCACCCTAATGTTGTTGTTATTGTCCAGTCATTTTCAGTTGTGTCCAACTCTTTATGTTTAGGGTTTTCTTGGCAAAGACACTGGAGTGCTTTGCCATTTACTTTTCCAGGTTATTTGACAAATGAGGAAGCTGAGGCAAACAGGGTTAAGTGACTTGCCCAGGGTCACCTAGCTATTAAGCGTCTGAGGCCAGATTTGAACTCAGGAAGATGAGTCTTCCTAACCCCAGGCCCAGCACTTTGTGTACTATGGCATCACCTACATACTCCACCACCCTACTACAGGCCCTCATTATCTCTTGCCCAGCTTATTAGAATAGAGTCTTAATAGGTTTTTCTACTTCTACTTTCCACTCTGATCTACCTTTCATATTGCTACCAGAATAAATTTTCTCAAACAACAGACCAACCCTGGTCAATTGAAGGCTGAGAACACTCTATCTCAATAAGAGAGGGTTTGGCCTCGGAGGTTTTATCCTGGGAGAAGCCTGGCCCATAAAGAGAGGTATCAGGTTCTTTTCTTGCTACTTCTTGCTCTCTCAATCACCAAGTAGCCCCAGGGAAACATCACTTAAAGCTTGGAGTTATTTCAAATCTAAGGTCTCCGGAAAAAGGAATCAGAGAGATAGTGGATGTACAACATAGATCAAGTATAGGACAGTGATTTCATCTGCAAAAATAAATACTTAACACACAAAAGACTCATAAGCATGCATTAACAAGGATTAAAACATGAAACAATAACCCATTACCCCTATTATACTCTCCTAGGAGGATAATATTTAAAACATCAAAACATAATAATAATAGCTAACACTCACATATATTACAATGTGCCAGGTACTATGTAAGCAGTTCACAATTATGATCTTGTTTAATCCTTGTAACAACTTTGGAAGGTAGGTACAATCATTATCCCCTTTTTAAGATAAGGAAATTGAAGCAGGCAGAGGTTAAGTGACTTGCCCAGGGTCATATAGCTAGAGTTTGAAGCTGGATTTGAACTCGGGTCTTCCTGACTCCAGGTCCAACACTCTATCCACTCCACTGCTGGCTTTTAAATATGGGACATTTTGGGGAACTGTTGAATAGTCATTTCACTCACATCTCTGGTCTCCACTCTTTGAACAATTCCTACAAATGCCATCTCTTCTGGTAAGCCAGAGCATGGCTTGGGTTTGGCCTCATCCATCTGCCAGTGATCATCTTCTCTGAGAAGAGTGTGGTTGTAAAAACCTCCCCCTGTTGACAGTCAGGTCTGACTGAAGGGGCAAGGGACCCTGCCTCTTGAACCAAGAGGTTGTTTCCAATGCTAGAAATCACCATGTTGGTATGGCTGTTCAGCCCAAGGAAAAGGAATGCAAAGCAGAAGGAATCACCATGGCCTTGGGGTCCAGTCTCAGGCTCAATGCAATTGCTGCTGGGGGTGGGGTGGAGTGGGAGTGCTTTACCCTTATACAGGGATCTGATCATGTCACACCTTTGCTCAAAAGTCTTGAGTAACTCCCTATTACCTCCCTAGTTCAATACTTTGCTTGCCTGTCAAAAAGCTCCAGAAGTCCGCATCTTTCCTTTCTAGTTTAGCTCCTATTAATTCTACTAGTAGCTGACATTAAAATATGTAGTGATTTAGGGTTTTCCAAGTGCTTTGGCAAAAGAGTCTCACAACACCCTTTGGGGAAGTTAAGAGTATTGCCATTTTACAGATGAATAAAGTGAGGTTCAGAGCAGTCCATGATTTGTCCATTGTTCCCCAGTTAATAAAATCTGCTTTTCCTGACATCAAAGCCAGTGCTCTAACCAGTATTTCCTATCACTTCTCACACTGCCCTCTAGGCAAACATCATACCATGTACAGACAAACTGATCTACTCTGTGCTGCTGGAATAAGCCCTAGTCCTTTTGTTCAGGATTCTCCCTGTACTTGTAATGTCTTCTTTTCCCCTCCTCACCCATTGAATCACTACTAGTAGTAATCTTCTGAAACTCAAACCCAGTATTTCCTTTTTTACCAAGTGTTATGTGCCCCCTCCTGCGCTGCTCCCCTAAGCTAAAGAGCACATTCCCTCTTGGATTTTGTTCCTACAGTCTCTTGCTTTGCAATTCTGTAATTCACTTGTGATGACATATATTGTCATCATCTAGGTTACTATTTTATCCCTCTGCCAGGTTGTAAGTTCTATGAGGGCTTGGACTTTGAATTATATAAACTTGGGTTCTCAACCAGCTCCTAGTATAGTATGCTTTGCTACATACTTGGCACAGTGCCTAGCATAGAGTAGGTACTTAATAAATGTTTGTTGATCACTCGATTTGAACGGTAGGTGCTTAATTAGTGTTTGTTAGATGTGTGAATGAATGATCATTAAACATACCTCTCATGGTCCTATGACTTTGGTGAGTAGGATTATTCTACATTTACAGATAAGGAAACAGGTACAAAGATATAGAGTTGGCTTGAGTGTCTGTGGCAGTATTATAGCTGGAAGCAGATTAGACTTTTTCTAGCCTGCACCCTACTCTTTTTCACCTCTAATCCACTTCCCATTCACTTGAATTTAAAACTGTAAATGCCTAACAGGAAGATTTTCATAAGATTTGCTCAAATTCAACTCAATCAATCTGGAATGAACCAAGACAGCTGAAGTCTCCAAATACCTGGGAGTCCTTTTCAAAACAGCTGCATGAATGAGTTCTGAGCCTGGGGCCCAGAGGGGTAGGTGAAGGAAGGAGGCTCTGTTAAACCTGTGAGATGATTCGCAAGACCCAGGATGTTTCTGAACCTAATGGGACATCAGTGCAACTGAACTCCCAGCCAGCTGTCATTCATTTGGGGAGCAAGACTTGTGTATTTGTTTCCTAACATTTTCTTGAGCTCATTTCATTTTGGACTCTTGGAAACATGCCTCATCTCAAGGTTCTACTTTCTAAACCATTCAGGATGCAAATCCCAACAACACCAGGTATGTAAAATATTCCCTCCATTTCAATTTGGTGAGAGTTGCCAGTGTAACCAATTAAAGATTTATTGTCTGGGAATTCTTGGATCACAACCTAACATAGGTCTGGTTGCTTTCTTCTACAGTATTTGGAGGCTTTCCAGCTTCTAAGCTTTCTGTATGGCCGGTGTATTAGAAGTGCAGCCAATGCATTGATTGATTGATCAAAGTGATGCATATTGTGGATTCTGTTTCCATGACAGATTTTCATAAAATGGAGATATAGATGTAGGGACTTTTACTGTTGGATTTTGGCAGATAGCTGTGCTTTGGCAATACTATTGGGACACCAGCAACCACATAAATGTACCACTATTAGTCAGGGAAATCGGTGAGGGACCATCAACTTTTGAGGGTAGGTAGCCAGTAAAGAAATGGCCAAAAATCACTCACACACACACACGCACACACACACACGCGCACACACACACACACACGCACACACACGAAAGAGGAAACTTGGCAAGTGTACACTGTGTAGTTACTCAATACAGCTGAAAGACAACAAAGGGAAGAGGTATTTTTAAACTTCAGAAACTTTGAAATAAATAGACTGTTACCGATCTGAAATCCCATGAGGCAAACAAACAAACAAAAAATGGATTCACTTTTTACTTGGTTTGGAAATTAATTCCAAGTCCAGGGAATGGAATACATAATGTCTGTAATAATTTCAGTGTGAATCCCAAGGATATTGAACATTAAATCTGGCTGAGATTTCACATTATAGGAATTATCGAATGTTGGCCATTAGCAATCATCATTCAGCTACTTCCTATAGCTGAAGTTGGGAGATTTAAAGAAATACTCCAGTGTAAAATTTCACTTATGAGGAGGCGTGACCAAACAATCAAATTACCAGGAATAAAATGGGGGAGATTAAAGATAGCTTGCTATTGGGAGGAAAGCTGGCCTCAGCTGTGCATCAGGTGCTGCTTTGTGTTGGGAACATTTGAATTCAAAAGTCAAGGAGAAGATGGTCTAAACAAGCCAGAAGCACCTTTTTAAACTCTTTTTGCTTCCTTGGGAAGAAACTAGGTATAGTGAAAGGAGCCCTGGATTTGGAGCTAAGGGATCTGGATTCAAAATTTACCTTTGTCACTTAACACCTGTGAAACCTTTGGAAAATCACTTTACCTCTCTGGGCTTCAACTTTCTCATTCATCAACCAATCAATCAACATTTATTAAGCACCTACTATATACCAGGCTAAGCATTGGGGATACAAAGAAAGGCAAAAGACAGTCCAGGAGTTCACAGTCTAATGGGGGAGACAGCACACAGATAACCATGTACAAACAAGTTATATTTAAGTTAAATGGGAGATAAACAACAGAGAGAAGCCACTTGAATTATGAAGGATCCAGAAAGGCCTCCTGCAGAAGATAAGCTCTTAGTTGGGACTAGAAGGAAACTAGAAAAGGCAGGAAATGATGAAGAGGGAGAGAATTCATGAGGGGATTAGTCTAGATGACTTCTAAGGTTTCTTCCAACTTTAAATCTATGCTAAGCAAGCTTATTTTCCATCAAAATCTCATGTATATTGAAAGAGAAGAAAAGTGATTGCCTACTGCCATGTGATAGTACAAACCATCTGATGAGATCCAATGAGAAACTGTTCATAAAATATTTGCAAAAGCTTAAAGTATTATGTAAATATGAGCTGTTTTCATGATCATTTTTATGAATTTTTTAATGGAAGTTCCTAATGTTTTGTCCTGAGGTAATGGGCTACCATTTTTTTTTTTGGTCTTGTATTTCTGACTGAATTGAATTTGCTCAGATCCAATTTTCTGAAAGCAACTAAGCATGTCTTACCATAACAGTAAAGGACTTGCTTTGTGTTTGTGCTCCAGGTCTCAGTGAATTCTCAGTGGGACACTCTCAAGTTGAGCTATACCCTGAGGCTGTTTGCCAACTACCTCTTGGATTCAGTTTCAAGACTAAGTTAAATATCCTATCATCCTTTGTGTGTCATGGGGGATGGTACCAAAAGTTCATTGGTAACAAAATCCATCAATTGGTATTTATTAAATATCTGTGCCTGGTACCATGTTAGACATTAGAGATACAAATACAAAGAATGCAAAAGTCCTTGTTCTCAGGGAGATTACATCCTATGGGGGAGACAATATAAATAGGGGTATACAAAATAAATAGAGAATGGAGGTGAGGTAACCTTAAGTGGGAGGTTCCTAGGAGCTTGGGGGACTAGTAAAGGCCTTGCTATGTATTTACAGAACTAAGAGTACAGTGATGTCCAAATTAATTAGGACAAAGTAAAATGATTAAATTGTGTTGACATAATAAACCTTATAATTTTTAATCTTAAATGTTTTCCTATTGCTTCAATTATATTTTACATGATTTGGCAATGAATTTACAAGATTTGGACACATATTTGTTAATTTTTCACAATGAAAACAAACTCTTATATTAAACATATCTTTGATGAATAGTCCATTAAACAAATCTAGCTTTGATTACTGCTCAAAGGTTCTCTTTTCTCTTGAATTCAATTTTATTTTCAGCTTTGATTTCTCTCCCACCCATCTCCTTTTCTCACATCCATTGAGAAAGCAAGAAAAACAAAACCATTACAAATATGTATAGTTAAGGAAAACAAATACCTACATTAGCCATGTCCAGAGACAGACAGACACATACACACACAGACAGATACAGACAGACACACAGACAGAAAGACAGAGACAGAGAGAGATGCTTCAATCTTCACTGTGAGTCCATCACTTCTCTATGGGAGGTAGGTAGAGTGTTTCATAGGCAGCAAAGTGATGCAGTGGATAGAGTCAGAAAGACTTATCTTTCTCAGTTCAAATCTGACCTCAGACGCTTAGCAGCTGTGTGATCCTATGCAAGTCACTTAACCCTATTTGCCTCAGTTCCTCATCTGTAAAATGAGCTGGAGAGGGAAATGGCAAAGCACTCCAGTATCCTTGCCAAGAAAATCCTAAATGGGGCCATGAAGAGCTGGACATTACTAAAAACAATTGAACAACAACAACAAAGCATATTTCATTCTGAGTCCTTTGGAATCATGCTTGGTCATTGTGCTAATTAGAGTTCCTAAATCTTTCAAAGTCGTTTATCTCTACAATATTGTTATTATATCAATCATTCTCCTGGACCTGTCCATTTCACTTAATATCAGTTCATATAAGTCTTTCCAGGTTTTTTTTTAAAACCATTCCCCTCATCATTTCTTATGGCACAATAGCATTCCATCACATTCCTATACCATAACTTGTTTAGCCATTCCCTAATTGATGGGCACCCCCTCAGTTTCCAATTATTTGCTATCATAAAAGAGCTGCTATAAATATTTTGGTACATATTGGTTTTTTTCTTCTTTCTTTGATCTCTTTGATGTTTAGACTTAGTGTCAATATCTCTGGGTCAAAGGATATGCACAGTTTAATAGCTTTTTGGGCATAGTTCCACATTGTTTTCTAGAATGGTTGAATCAGTTCACAGCTCCACTAACAATGCATTAATGTTTTCTGTTTTCCCACAGCCTCTCCAGCATTTCTCATTTTTGTCAACTTAGTCAATCTGATGGGTATGAAGGGGCCATCTTGGTCCAATAGAATCTATTTTGTACTAACACCAGAGTTCTTTTTTGGACTAAATGTCCAGAATAATCATATGGTGCTTTGTGGTCATGGAGTGCTAGGTTTTTGGATAGCACCAACAGCTTTCTTATAGCTTGTTTTGGATTTGTTATGGTTTAGTCCAGTCCTCAGAGTTGTTTTAATTTGCATTTCTCTAATTGTTAGTGATTTAGGAGCTCATAGGTTCTCACTAAGGTTTAACATTTAGGCAGCTATGGGGTATAGTGGATAGAACACCAGTTTGGCCTCAAATACTACTCAGATACTCAGATCCTGGGCAAGTCACTTAACCTGTATTTGCCTCAGATTCCTTATCTATAAAATGGGGATAATAATAGCACCTACCTCCCAGGGTTGTTGTGAAGACTAAATGACGTAATAATTGTAAAGGGCTTAGCACAGTGCCTAGCACATAGTAGGTGCAATGATGATGATGTGTGGCATGGTACAACCATTTGCAGTATTCTATTTCTGGTAGGCAATGTCTATAATTGTGAACAATTCTGTTTCTCAGTATATCATTATGTTTGTTTGAGTTCATCATTCTCTGAATGGAGACAAAAGTTCAAGACCCACTAGAACTAAAAAAAAAATCTCCCAAATTTTGGGAAGTTGAATGTTTTACAATTTGATAAAGATGCCCAGATATTACAGGTTCAGTAGGACTTTTGTCTTAGGCTTTCAAATATTAAAGGTATGAGGTACCTCAAAGGTGTAGGGGTAAAACCTATAGCATCATACTCACTGGAATTGTATGCATAAACTAAAAATGCCATGTGTTGACTCCCTGTGAGTTTTGCTTAGGCCTCAGGATTTCTAGTATATTCAACTGTCTGATATTAAAAAGCTTTGGGGGGGGCGGAGCCAAGATGGCGGAGTGAAAGCAGTGACTTGCTTGAGCTTTCCCCCAAACCCCTCCAAATACCTATAAAAAATAGCTCTAAACAAATTCTAAAGCAACAGAACCCACAAAAGTACAGAGTGAAACAAATTTCTAGCCCAAAACAACCTGGATGGTTGATTGGAAAGGTATATTGCACTAGGTCGGGAGAGGAGTGCAGTTCGATGTGGGCACACAGGCCGCAGCGACCCTGGAGCAGGCCTCAGACGACTAAATCGTGGGCAACTGTGGCAGTTTCCAGACTTCTCAACCCACAAACATCAAAGACAACTTAGAAGTCAGTGGGAAAAGTCTGTTTCTATGGTGAGAGAGAAGCTAGGTCTCAGCCCCAGTTCCCGAGGTTGGCCCCAGGGTGGAGGCTGCATCCTGAGCTTCCAGCCCACAGACTGAGGGGGGAATTGAGTGGCTGATCAGAAAAGGATTGCAGGGATCTTTTTGTTGGTGCAGGATTCTCTTGCTTTGCATATGCTTGGATCTGGGTAACAGTTCTGAGGGCCAGTCCTGGGGCGAGGAGGAATGCTGGCATGGTGGAGCTTGTAGTGGTGGTGGAGAGGGAATCCTCCTCACAGTTCCAAGACAGAAAAGAGTGCTTGTGATTACTCATAGACCACAGCACAGGCCAGGAAAAGAGTAAACACCTCGCCCCTTATCATACCACCTTGGAAGAACTGAAAATTTACAGGTCCCTAGAAGTATCTCTGAAAATAGCTGTACAAACCCCCGAAGCTTGGGACAGTACATTCTCCACATTGGAAGCAGATCTCTATCTTAATAAAGAGTTTATAACTGAAGTAATTGGCTGGGGTCATGAGCAAACCTTGCAAGAAGTGTCAGACCATAGAATCTTTTTTTGGTAACAAAGAAGATCAAAACATACAACCAGAAGAAGACAACAAAGTCAAAGCTCCTACATCCAAAACCTCCAAGCAAAATATGAATCAGTCCCAGGCCTTGGAAGAGCTCAAAAAAAGATTTTGAGAAGCAAGTAAGAGAAGTAGAGGAAAAACTGGGAAGATAAATGAGAGTGATGCAAGAAAATCATGAAAAACAAGTCAACAGCTTGCTAAAGGAGACCCCAAAAATACTGAAGAAAATAACACCTTAAAAATAGCCTAACCCAAATGGCAAAAGAGGTCCAAAAAGTCAATGAGGAGAAGAGTGCTCTAAAAAAGCAAAATTGGCCAAATGGAAAAGGAAGTCCAAAAGCTTACTGAAGAAAATACTTCCTTAAAAATTAGAATAGAGCAATTGGAAGCTAGTGACTTTATGAGAAATCAAGACACTGTAAAACAAATCCAAAAGAATGAAAAATTAGAAAACAATGTGAAATATCTCATTGGAAAAACAACAGACCTGGAAAATAGATCCAGGAGAGAGAATTTAAAAATTATTGGACTATCTGAAAGCCATGATCAAAAAAAGAGCCTAGACATCATCTTTCAAGAAATTATCAAGGAAAACTGCCTTGATATTTTAGAACCAGAGGGCAAAATAGAACTTGAAAGAATCCACCAATCTCCTCCTGAAAGAGATACCCAAAGGAAAACTCCTAGAAATATTGTAGCCAAATTCCAGAGTTCCCAGGTCAAGGAGAAAATATTACAAGCAGCCAGAAAGAAACAATTTAAGTATTGTGGAAACACAATCAGGATAACACAAGATTTAGCAGCTTCTACATTAAGGAACCAGAGGGCATGGAGTATGATATTCCAGAGGGCAAAGGAGATAGGATTACAATCAAGAATCATGTACCTGGCAAAACTGAGTATAATCTCAGGGGAGAAAATGGTCATTCAGTGAAATAGAGGACTTTCAGGCATTCCTGAGGAAAAGACCAGAGCTGAATATAAAATTTGACTTTCAAATACAAGACTCAAGTGGAACCTGAAGAGGTAAACAGGAAAGAAAAATCATAAAAGACTTTTTAAGGTTGAACTGTTTACATTCCTGTATGGAAACATGATATTTATAACTCATGAGACCTTTGTCAGTATTAGGGTAGTTGGAGGGAAAAAATTACATATATATATATACATTATATATATATATATAGATAGATATAGATATAGATGGATGGATAGAGGACACAGGGTGAGTTGAAGATGAAGGGTTCATATCTGGAGAATAAAATTAAGGGGTGAGAGAGGATTATAATGGGAGAAGGAGAGGTAGAATGGGGTAAATTATCTCACAAAGAAAAACAGAAAAGAAAAGGATCTTACAGTGGAGGGGAAACAGGGGAAGGTGAGAGGGAATGAGTCAATCTTATTCTTGTAGGATTTGGCTTAAGGAGGGAATAACATATACATTCAATTGGGTATGGAAATCTATCTTACCCTACAGGAAAATAGGGGGAGAAGGGGACAAGAGAGCAGGGGAATGATAGAGAGGAGGGCAGATTGAGAAAGGGAGTAATCAGAAGCAAACATTTCTGAGGAGGGATAGGGTCAAAAGAAAGAATAGAATAAATGGGGGGGGCAGGATAGGATTAAGGGAAACAGAGTTAGTTTTCCACAGCACGTCTACTATGTAAGTGTTTTGTATAACTGCACATGTATAACCTATATTGAGTTGCTTGATTTTTCAATGAGGGTGAGTGGGGAGGGAGGAAGGGAGAAAATTTGGAACCCAAAGTTTTAAAACACATGTTTAAAAAAATGTTTTCACATGCAACTGGGAAATAAGAATTACAGGAAATGGGGTACAGAAATCTATCCTGCCCTATAGGAAAATAGAAGGGGAAGGGGATAAGAGAAGGGAGGAGAGACAGAAGGGAGGGCAGACTAGGGGAAGGGATATTCAGAATGCATGCCATCTTGGGGTGGGGGGAGGGGTAAGATGAGGTGAAAATTTGGAACTCAAAATCTTGTGGAAGTGAATGTTGAAAACCAAAAATAAATAAATTAAATACTCAAAAAAAAAAAAAAGCTTTGCTTGTGAGTCTCCTTGAGGGCAGTCAGGTATAGTTAGCTCTATACTTCCTCATTCTTGCCAACACTAGCATCTCCTTGGGCAACTTGCTTTCTGTATTTTGACTCTGGTCAGAGTGGATACTGAACAGGGAATCCGTACATGAAGAAATACTTTCCCCTCAACACACCTGCAACTATAGAAACTTTTTTGGCTCTTGGATGAATATGAATTCCTGTGCATACTGGGTGAAGGTTCTGTCACTACCAGCATGCTGTTCATAGTCTTCTTAACTCCTTCCAGAGATAAAAAGCATAGATACACAAGTTCCAAATATCTGCTGGGGTTTCGTAGCACTTAGCATAGTGCCCAGAGCATAGTAGGCTCTTAACAAATCGACTGATTTTCCTTTAAACACATGTAAGGCAGATATTGCACTTCTTGCATGCATCTGCTGCTATCCTGGCCCAGTAGAATCTATTTTGCACTAGGTTCAGAGTTCTTTTTTGGCTCAAGTGTTCAGAGTCATAATGCTGTGCATCATATAGCAACAAGTGCAAGTACTCCAATAGCTTTCCTTTCCTGTGTCACAGGTTACCATCACATCTTCTAAGGACATCATCTCTACTTGGGACACACTGAGTCTACAGAGAGGACATTTGCATCCATCTTGATCCTTCCTACTTAGTAATGCATGCTGAACTGATAATCAGCTAACCCTAGTACCCATTTCTAGCAAGCAGCATTCAACTTAGCATTTGGCAAAGTATAAGTATGTAGGCTTGAAGATGAGCTTTTCATTTACAGTCTTGGAATTTATCCTTTAAAGACGAGAACTCCAATTTGGTTGTGGGATGATGAGTCTCGCTATCAGTGAGACTTCCCTTGATACATGCAATAGGCTTCTGCGAGTCATTTCTCTCTTTGTGTAAAACATCTCCCAGATCCTGGAGGGCAGTGTCATGGAATAACTTAAAGGACTTTCTTGGCAAAAAGGCAACACTGAAGCAAGCTTGCTACAGTTGACCAAATCCTTGATGGCCTAAACATCCATTCATGTTTTTTGTCCCTTTAATTTCTAAGTGGTGCCAGAAGGTTTGGGCCAGATTTCCTTTTCTTGCCCCTATGCTTACTGTTCTCCCCAGCCACCAATCAATCAAGCAATACTTAATAAGCACCTACTACTATGTGATAAACTATAAACTATGTCACTTCCATTCTGGTTTTCATCTCTACTGTCCTCCAACTGGAAATTTGTATTCTTCCCTGGAAACTACTTTGGGGTCCTCTTTGTCTACTGGTTTATTCCCTGCTGCTTACAAGCATGCCAGTTTCTCCTCTATCTTGAAAAACCCTCACTTGATCCTTCTATCCCAACTAGCTATAATCCTACTTGTCTTCTGCTCTTTGTTGTTAAACTCCTCAAAAAGGCTAGGTTGTTTACAACAGGTAGCTCTGCTTTCTTTTCTAGCACCCTCTTTTTAACCCCTTACAATCTGGCTTCTGACCTTATCATTCCACCAAAACTGCTCTTTCCAAAGTCACTAATGATCTCTTAGTTGCCAAATCCAGTGACCTTTTCTCAATCCTCATTCTCCTTCACTTCTCTGCAGTCTTTGACATTGTTGATCACTCTCTACTCCTTGCCACTCTCTTTTCTCTAGGCTTTTGGGACACTGCTCTCTCCTGGTTCTCCTAGCTATCTGACCATTCCTCTGTCTCTTGCTGAATCTTTTTGCTGGATCTTTCTAACTGTAGGTGTTCCTCAGGGTTCTGTCTTGAGTTCTTTTCTCTTCTTCCTCCATACTACTCATGTGTTGATCTCATTAGTTCCCATGGATTTATTAATATCTCTATGCTGATGATTCTCAAATCTACCTTTCCTGCCCCAACCTCTCTGCTGACCTCCAATCTCCCATCTCCAGCTGCCTCTCAGACATCTCTAACTGTATGTCCTCTATACAGCTTAAGCTCAATATGTCCAAAATGGAACTCATTATCTTTCCCCCTAAGCCCGCCTCCCAAAAGTAGGTACTTTGTAGCTTTCATTTGCCATCAGTCTACTGATTACAATATACCTCAGCAGATGCAGCATGGCATATTTCTTTTTCACATTCTTCCTCTGTAGAAGTAATTTTATTTGTATAGTATCACAGGTCACACTTATATAGTGCTTTAAGGCTTGCACAAGACTTTGACACGTATCATTTCATTTGATCTTCACAACAACCTTGAGAGGTAAGTTGTACAGGTATTCTCATTCCTCTTTTGCAGAGAAGGAAACTAAGATTCAGTGAGGTTCAATATTCTGCTCATGGTCCCACAACCAGCAAGTGTTGGAGGCAAGATCTGAACCTAGTTCTTTCCATTATACCACCCTGCCTCTCAGTGGGGCATGTTAAGGAATCCTTAAAAAAATTTCAAAATCCCCATGTCTTTAATATGCACAGATATATTGTAACTTTCAACCTGATGGCAAAATGAAAGCCATAAAGTAAAATACTCCACTTTATCTTTTCCACATATGAAAACGTGGAGCTGGAAATCCTTTCAAGCTAAGCAGAAAGCACCAGGAGCTAGATCCAAAGAGCATAAAACAAAAACCCCAATTTAACAAGTGGAGGAAAATGCCACATTCCAGCTCCACCATACTTAGCCAAAAAGGCTGTATTTTCTGCTTATTCCAAGAAAAACTCCTTGAACTTTAACCCCCAGTGACTCAAGACAACGAGGAAATAGCACCTCTCCAACTCTGATCCCAAACTGCCCCACTCCCTGCCCCTTCCCCTGCTGCAAACTGAGGAAGGCACCTGGTCCTGACAATTGGCCATTGACCAACCCCACCAGCTTAGTTATCACAAGCTGTCCTTTCTCTTTCCCAGTGACTATAATGTTTTTCCAGCTGCTGTTATTCCTTTCTGGGTTCTGGTAGCAAGAGGAGGGTGTGCATTACACTTTGGAAAAGGCTTCAGGAAAGCCAATGATCTGGCTTGCCTGAAGGAGTAAGTTAGCTGGAAATAATGACACCATTTGGAGATAAAATTCAATGGCATCTTTTCCTTTTCATTTAACACATGGTTAGGTTGCAGTGAAACTGACTTCAGTATATTACAGGCTAATCTTTTCTCCTTCTTCCACTTTACCTTTAAGGAAGTCTCCACATCTGGACACACTAACTGTCGCATCAACACCCATTCAGGGCAGGAGAGCTCTCACTGAAGAGAACAGCCAGTCTGGAATGGTGTATAATCGGCAGAAAGGAGGCGGGAGTGGTTGGTGTGAGGGAAAGAGAGCTGCAACCTCTAGATTCTTTTCAGAAGTTTTTGCCCAGCTGAGAAGGATGATAGCATACTTTAGAACAAAGACACACACCCTTCTAGATACTTTTCTACCAGACTTTCTTTTTTTTTTTCTACCCCCAAGAAAGTGACTGTCTGATCAATCTGTTCAGTCAGCTAGAAAAGTCTGAATAGCCAGTATCTTGGCTTCTTTCCTTAGTCCATTGTAAGTAGTGTTATTTCAGCTGGTACTCATTTGGGATTCCATTAATGCTCATCCAATTCTTCTATTATAGGGTTCTAGCTGGAATTATTGGGAAGTCAGAAGACCCTCAGGGCATCTATCCTCCACCTCAAATTCAGGCTGAACATTCGATTGAAGGCCAAGTGAAGCCAAGGGCTTTGTTTGGATGGAGAGCCAGGTGTGAGTTTTGGCGATTGGTTATGTTGTTATGTTGCTTCTGACCCAACCCCATTCTAGGTCTACAGGAGAAAGGCAGCCTGGACTCCTGCCATTTGTCTGTTTAATAAAACCAACTGATTTTAAGTCTTAGGTTCAAAGCAAGCCTTTTTCCTTTACTGATTCATTGCACCTGGATGTAATACTCATTTTTATTTGGTGGATGAGCTAATTGGTTGGGGCTCTAAGTTTAGGCACAGCACACATTGTATGATGTATGCTGATAAACTGATGTAAAATGCATGTTGATAAATCAGTTACTTCCAAGGTCCTCCATGGGGCAGAAGTCAAAACAATTAGAGGAGAATTCCAGAGATGTGACTGCTCCACAAATAGGAGCCTAGACTGGTGGTTTTCAAACATTTTTGTCCTCAAGTGACTCTGATAAAAAGGCAAAAGACCATCTGTGCCCCTACTATCATTTAATTTTGCAATGGCCTTACAGGAAAAGTAGTGTTGCTTTTTTGTATGAAACATTTACTTTTCATTAAACAATGTGAATAAATTAATTAATTAGAAAAAAAAAGTATAGATGCTATAATAGCGCACAATGTGGTCTAGTGGGAAGAGTCCTGGATTAAAAGAAGAAGACCTACATTAACTGTCTCTGTAACTAACTAGGTGTGAGATTGGACAAATCACTTCCTGAGACTTAGTTTCTTCATCTGCAAAATGAGGGCTTTGGACTAGATGATCATTAAGTCCTTTCCTGCACTAAAATTAAATGTTTCTGTACTGTAAGGGATTACCCATGGACTGTATGAAAGACTTTTTAGATCAGAGTTGTTTACTTCAAGAACCAATGGTACAAAGACTACTAATTTCCTAACCAGTTTCAGTTTTTTTCTTCATGTTGTAAAGGGCTTTATTTTTTAAATTCAGTTTTATTTTCAATTGCAAACATGCTCTGTCTCCCTTCCCTCTCCCCATCCATTGAGAAAGCAAGAAAAGCAAAACCCATTACAAATATTCATAGTTAAGCAAAACAAATTCTTTAATAGCCATGTCCCCCCATAATATGCCTCAATCCATACTCTGAGTCCATCATTTATCATGAGTCCTCTGGAATCATGCTTGGTCATTGTGTTGATCAGAGTTCTTAAGTCTTTCAAAATTGTCTATCTTTATAATATTGATGTTATTGTATAAACTGTTTTCTGGTTAAGCTCACTTTTTTTTGCATCATTTCATACGAATCCACCAAGGTTTCTCTGAAACAATCTTTATTAGGATTTCTTCTAGCATAGTACTATTCCATCACATTCATATGCCAAAATTTGTTCAGTCCTTTTCCAACTGATTAGCACTCCCTCAGTTTCCAATTCTTTATCACTACAAAAAGAGCTGCTATAAATATTTTAGTATATATGGGTTCTTTTCTTCTTTTGTGATCTCTGTGGGATATAGGCCTACTTGCAATATTCCCTAGGTCAAAGGGTTTGGACAGTTTAATAGCTTTTGGGGGGAATAGTTCCACATTGCTTTCCAGAATGGCTAGACCAGTTCACAGTTCTACCAATGGTGCTTTAATGTACCTGTTTTCCCACAGTTCCTCCAGGATTTGTCATTTCCTCCTTTTCTTTGGTCCACTTTGCCAATCTGATAGGCATAAGGTGGTACCTTAAAGTTACTTTCATGTGCATTTTTCTAATTATTAATGATTTGGATCTTTTTTATATGGCTACTCTTAGCTTTGATTTCTTCCCCTGAAAACTCTCTATTCACTTTCTTTGACCATTTATTAATTGGGGAATAGCTCTAATTCTTAAACATTTGACTCAGATCTCTATATATCTTAGAAATGAGACTTTTATCAGATAAATATACTGCAAAGATTTCCACTGCCTTTTTTTTTGCTTCTCTTCTAATTTTCCTGCTTCTCTTTTAAGTTTGGTTTGTGCAAAAACTCTTAAATTTCATGTAATCAAAATTGTCCAGTTTACCTTCTGTGAATTTCTATATCCTTTGGTCATCAATTCTTCTCCTATCATAGATCTGACAAGTAAATTCTTCCATGTTCCTCTAATTTGTTTATGATGTTATCTTTTCTTTCTAAATTGTGTATCTATTTGTAGCATGTCTCAATAAACAATGTGAGATTCAACCACTTTCATTTTAAAACTGCCCTCCATCAATGGTGTGGCTGACTTTAACTCTTTTGTTTATGGAAGAGAGTAGTGTGAGTGATGCGTGAAAAGAGAACTAGATTTGGAGCCAGAAGACCTGGGTTCAAATCCTATCTCTGCCATCTACTACCTGTGTGACCTTGGGTAAGTCATTTAATCACTCAGTGCCTTAGTTTCCTTAATTGCAAAATGTAGGTATTGTACTAGAAGGCTCTTTCTAGCTCTAAACCTATGATCCAAAAATCCTATGACTCTAAGATGAGTAAAATATAATATTGTTAGTATGACTAAGAAAGAAGGTGGGTTGGTCATATTTCAAGAACAAAAGTGACAAGATGGCCAACCCAAGTAATATACTGGTACTATGAGAAGAAAAAAAAAGGTCTCAAAAGTGTTTGGTAGATGATATATATGGAGGGTTCATTGATTAACATAGATAATAAGGGTAGCACAGGGATGCATTGTTACCTGTGACTATGAAGCAAGGAGCCCTTACTGATGAACTTACTAATCCTTCAACATATCAAAGTGTCCTCTAAGGCAGTGCCTGGAAAGCCCCATAAAGTAAGATCAGAACTGAATTTCCGTGGAGAACAATAGTATGATCTGTGGAGGATCTTGCCATTCTAGTTTGAATTTGACAGCAGCAGACTGCTGCTTTTGGGCATACTACCTTGTGGAATGGCATGAGAATTTTCTCAGACAGCTTTATGAAGCTAATCTAACCCTTGCTTGGACAAAATGAGTCGCACGGTATATTAACAGAAACCGATGTGTGGTCACTGATGTGGGTTAAACAATGACCATAATTTCCAGAAGCACAGATGTTAAAATGTTTTGCCTTACCAGATGTGCACACATAGGGATCTACCCAAATGGAGCAATATGTAATCTAAAACACACTGCTTTCATAGAGTGCAGAGAGCTACTTACTTATTCCAGTTGTTCAGGGCCTTTTTTCTCCAACAAAGATCAAAACTGAGCTCTTAATATGTGTTTGGTTTAAATTTAGTGACATACAGTATTTACTCCCATAGGCACTTCCTCTCACCTGTGGAGATAAACTGTGTTATTCCACTATAAACCCATATGGTTTTCATCTCTGTCTCACTTGTCTCTGCAAAATACCCTTTGACTGTGGAATGGACCCAGAGTTGTGGTGAATGCTGCATGCAGTGTTTTAATAGATTGGATTTTGTGTTTGTTCTTTTTTCTCCATCTCTTCTTTGTATCATCTTAATACTAACACAAACACATTTTAAAAAGGAGACAAACAATGTTTTGATCCTGAAATAGCTTTAAATGTTATCAAATTACCTGAGAGAATTAGAGAAGCCTCAAGAAGGTATGTAGCTGTTAGGCATAATATTAATTCTTGACATTTGGGAAGTCAATCTCTCCAATGGGATAATGATTCCTACCTCAACTGATCTCATAGGCTTTTGAACTTTCTTTTTTTTTTGTGAGGAAGGGTACAAATACATATGTACATATATGGGTCCTCACACATACAGGCACAGTAGATGAGGAAACTGACTCAGAGTGATCAAATCACTTGTCTAGACCCATATGACTACTAAATAATCAGCATCAGGGTTCAAACTCTTGTCTCTCCCTGACTACATGTTCATCCTTCTTTCTACTATAACAAATAATCTTTCAAATATACTTTCCTTACAATAACCCTATAAATTAGGAAATGAAAGCATTATTATCCCCATTTTACAGATAAGGAAATTGAGGCTTGGAGAAGTTAAATGGCTTGACCAGGACAATGAAGCAGAGCTGGGACTCAGACCCAGCTTTTCTGGTGATAAAGCCCAATGCTTTTCCCACTATGCCATGATGTCTTATCTATCCTTCCATCCATCTATCCATTCATTGATCTGTCCAAAAAACATCTGCTTAAATATGGTTGGTGACTTTTTGGCTGAGGTTGTACATAGATCTGTCATGGACAATCAAGAGATACGCTGTTTTCCTGGGGCATATATCTGAAATATGACAGAGGATCTTTCCCTAGAAATGGACAATAAAAAAGGGAAGGACAAAGAGACAAGCAGAGGAAAGATATACAACAAAATGGGTTTATATTATTCCTGTTTTGAAGCTTTCCCATGCTGTGTGCATCTGGAAGCTCTATTCCATAGAAATCTCCAACACTTACAGATCCAGGACTTACTGATGAGATTAAACAGGTCAGGAAGGTCAACTAGAAAGTGTGAACCCCCATAGGCTGAAAGAGGCAGTTAGGTAATGGAAAACAGACTAGATTCAATATCTGAGGCAAGGCATCTGAGGTGGTAAACTGTTTTGGAATATTCAGTCTGAGTTCAAGATGGAGAAGTTTGAACTGGGTAAGAGGTTACAGTTGGGGAAAAGATAAGTGATTATAGGGGTGGACAAAGATGCTTACATTCCTGCTCCATGGTACCTTGCTTGATGTTGAGAGTGGGCGGTTGGGAGCTGAGGGAAGCAGGTCTGTCTCATTTGAGTGACTTAGCTGGATGGTGCCTTATGGGAGCTTTCTGAGGTCAATGTCACCCAATTCTTGTGGAGGAGTTCATCCAGGTCCAGGTGTCACCAAACCTTTTAGCTCAGGAGAGTGTTGCCTATCAAATCAGCATGTGGTGCTAGCTATTTGGAGCCAGGAGATCCTCAAGAGGATGGAGAACCATCGTCATTGTTATTACCAAGACAAGAAGAAATGCAGCAAATTGTTGGAATGCTCTCGCAGAAACAGAATATAGAGCTGATGTTAGGTACAAGATGATGTGCAAAGGAAGTTTACAACAGGAAGATAGAATCCAAAAAGAAAACTCTTGTTTTGACTTCAATAGAGCAGATATCTCAGGAAACTACAGTAAAAGTGGACCATTTTTTTAGTCTTGAAAAATAAAAACTGCAATTTTTACTACATTCCACGCACCCTAAAAGATGTTGCCAACATAAGAAGAATGAGTTGAAGGAAAATCCATTTGCCTGCACAATTGAATGACCTGTAAACCATAATGTTTAAATAGGGATTGGGGATGGAGTCTAGACCTGAAATTTTATTAGAATAGAGAACTCTAGGTCAGGAAACTCCCTCTGTCACTGCAGGTAATCACCTTCTCTGTAACTTATAGTCTTAGAGAACTGAATAGAATCCTGAGAGATTCTGTGACTTGTTCATAGTCACACAACCAGGATGTGTCCCATGCAAGATACGAACCCAGTTCTCACTGGCTTTGAAGTTGACTTTTTATCTACTATACCACATCAGCTTTCTAATATATATGTGTATATATATTATATACATATATTTGGTGAGGCAGTTGGGGTTAAGTGACTTGCCCATGGTCACATAGCTAGTAAGTGTCAAGTGTCTGGTCTGAAACTGGATTTGAACTCAGATCCTCCTGACTCCAGAACCAATGCTCTATCCACTGTGCCGCCTAGCTGCTCCATCTAATATTTTTTGAATATGGTTTCAAATAATGTGTTTAAATGTAATTTATATTAAGAACATCCTGAATTTCATTGACATTTTTCTGGAGAAATGCTTTTTTTGGGGGGACTTCTTTTGCTCATCCAATATTTTGAGGTTTTAAACTTTCCTACTTTGTCACACAGTGGGGGCATACGCGAATGTTTCTTGGAGGACAATTCCATTTTTCTATGGAAAACTGGAATTTAGAAGTAACTGCCAATAAAGTTTTCTAAATCCAGGGAGAAAAAAGAATACTGAGTGTTCAGAACGCATTCAGAATCTGGGAAACTGGAGCCGGTAAGAAAGAGCAAGCGAATGGCAGAGTTCCAACGGGGGCAGAGTACTTTACAAATCTATAGAGGAATGACAAGGCAGAGCGGAGGAGCTGCACAGCATGGATTTAGATGGGCAGGTGGACGTCATTGCCGAGGACATTGGGCAGTAGGGACCAGGGACCTGGGGCTAGAAGTGTAGGAACCTACTTTTGGGAAGACCGGGCAGCAAATTTTCATGACCCAGACACAGGATTTCTGGCCACGAAGATAAGAGCCCAGGGTCAGAGTGAGTAAGCAGCAGATACTGGGCTGGTAAAGAAAGGACTTAGTAGCAAGATTGCCTTGATACTTTTTCTGGGAAACATGAAAAATCACCCTTCTTTGAAAGTACTGATGCTTGGGTTCATGCTTTATAGTTACAGGTTTTAAGCTTCACTCAACTGTTTTTTACAAGGGACTGCAAACAATTTAGGCTCAGGGGAGAAACGAAATACAGAGTTCAAGCTGATGTTTTCCCTTAATACTCTCTTGTATTGGGTAGAAAGAATGGTTACTTTATTCTCTATATGAGGAATGGAATTAGCAACAGCTTGGGAGAGTAATGATTTTCTTCTGATTCCCATCTTTGAGCAAGGATATGTGCATGTGAGGAAACTGAGACCCAAAGAGGTGGAATTACCTGCCCCAGTTTTGGACACAGCCAGGCCTTCTGACTCCAGGGCCATTTTTTTCCACTGTGCCATTCTGAGACCGTAACACATTTAATTTTTTTAAACCTTCCTCCAAATTAAGCGCAGTGAATTTGTTGTTAAAACGGAATGCTGAGAACTGAGGTTTTCTGAGGTAGGTGCTAGAGTCTAGGTGGGATCAAGGCCGCATGGAGACAAACAGACCCACCTGCCCTGAGAAGAGAAATGGGAGGCAGGGGGCCAGGCTATTCCCAACACGCACAATGTCCTCGCTGTTTGAAAATGTTCCTGGCCTGATCTAGGGAGGCAGTGGAAAATGCGCAGGACTTGACGCTGGCAAACCTGGCTCTGAATCTTATTTAGTGTGTTACTACAGATGAGCCACTTAAACTTTCTGAGCCTCAGTTTCCATATCTGTAAAATGGGGTGATAATTCTGGCAGCTAGGTGGCACGGCGGCTAGAACGCTGGCCCAGAGTCAGGAAGACCTAAGTTCAAATTCAGTCTGAGACACTAGCTGTGGGACCCTGGGCAAATCGCTTAACCTCCATTTGCCTCAATTTCCTCAACTGTAAACTAGAGATAATAACAGCACCTACTTGGCAGGGTTGTTGTGAGGGTCAAATGAGATGACATTTGTAAAAAGGGCTTAGCACAGTGCCTGGCCCTAGTAGGTACTATCTAAATACTCCTTACTTCCTCTTCCTTTCCCTCTTTTTCCCTCAGAGAGTTGTGAAGAAAGTTCTTTATAAACCTTAATAAATGCCCATGGAATCGAACATAAATGCAAGTGGATACTAATCTATCTTGTCATTTAGCTTAATAGAATTTCACTAAAAGAGCAGACTTTCAAGAAAAGAAGCAGAAAAAAGTATTGATTTTTGATACTATGGGACATTGAAAACAATTCCTAGCCCACCATAATTGACTTGCCGAAGAGTTTAGATTCTTTCCGAAGGATCATTTTGCGGAAGTCTTGCCCAGCCAGAGTCGAGTAATGGAAAGCCTAGCTCGGGAGTAAGTGTTCGTGGGATCTGTTCTTACCGTTGCCAAGTAAGTCACTACATTTCTCCAGTCTTCAATTTTGTCATCTGTAAAGTTAAGGGGTTGTACTCAATTAGGTGGTCTCTAAACCCTTACAACCGTACCTTTCTAGAAGTCTCTGATAACTGATTTGAAGTCAAGATCCTTAGAAGTTGGTGACTTAAATTTCCTCGGCCCCCAAATGAAAAAAAAAAAGGAATTTTTTTCTTTCTGTTTCTCATTCCTGGAATGTATTCTCTTTTTTTTACCTCTGCATTTTGGAAATTAACTTCCTTCAGAGTTAAGTTCAAATGCTAGCACTCTTTCTTGGTCTCTGACCTGCTACTGTTCTCCCTTTACAATTACTTAGTATTTACTTTGTAGATGTTTTGTATTTATTCTTTTGTGTACATGTTGTTTCTACCCAATAGAATGTATTCTCTTTGGTGGGGCAGGGACTGTTTGATTTTTGTCTTTATTTCTTCAAAGCCTCTGAAAATACCTGGCAAATAATGTTGTGGTTGTTATTGCTGTTGAGTTGTTTTTCGTCCTGTACAGCTCTTCATGACCCCATTTGGGATTTTCTTGGTAAAGATACTGGAGTGCTTTGCCATTCCCTTCTCCAGCTCATTTTACAGATGAGGAAATGGAGGCAAACAGGGTTAAGTGACTTGTCCGGGGTCACACAGCTAGTAAGTGTCTGAAGACAGATTTCAACTCGGGAAGATGAATCTTCTTGACTCCAGGCCCAAACACTCTGTCCACTGGGCCACCTAGCTGCCCCCCCCAAGTAGTAGTCACTTAATTAATGTTTCTTAAGTGTATGAACACAAAGGAATATAATATAATAATGACAATAATAGCTAACATTTATGTAGCACTTCAAGGTTTATAAGATATTTTATCTACATCTCATTTGATTCTCATGATAGTCCCTTGTAGTAGTTCCTATTATTGTCACCATTTTACAGGTGATAAAATGGGAAATTAGGGACATTAAGTGACTTGACTTGATACTGTTAGTGTCTGAGGCAGGATTTGAACCCAGACCTTCTGACTCCAAGTTCTGCATTTTATCCACTATACCCCATCACCTCTTTCTGTTGGGGCTCTCAGACAGGTTGCGTTTTGCCTGTAGTCACACGGCTAGTAAGTGTCAGAGGTGAAAGTGAATTGATGAGGTAATCCTCCACTAGAGTTCTACTCTGTAGCTTCATCTTGGCTTAGAGATGACCCTGAACTGTGAAGGGCTATGCCAAGACTTGTCAGGGTCTACCAAGCTGGAAGGGCTTTGTCCTTCGTTTTTGAAGAGGACCAATGACATTATGGGGTGATGTCTTGACTCATGGGTGAATTGGATTAAAGTGAGGCAGAGTTGCACAAAGTGACAGGTCATTCATTTGTTGTTCCAGGATCAGCCTTGCTAGGTTCAGATAGGTTCTGCACTAGGCTGACCTCACTTGGATGGATGAGTGTTTTGGCTGCAAACTCTAAAAGACCATCTAGAGAGGTTGGGATAAATACAAATCAAAGGAATATGCACAGCAAAAATCACACACCCATGAACTACCGAATGAGGTCATATAGGATATTTGTAAATTTCACAGAGTTCCATGGGAGGCAGAGTTATAATGAAATCCACACAGGGAGGCAGCGTGGTGCAGTGTACAGAATGTTGAACTTAGGATGAGAGTGCCTCGTTTTAAATCCCACCTTTATCACTTGTTCCCTCTGAGACCTTGGGCAAAGTCTCACTGCTCCCCCAAACCAAACTCCTGGGGCTCATCTGTAAAATGAGAGCATTAGACCAGATTATTCTGCTCTACGATCCTTTCAGCTCCAACATTCTGTTATCTTGTATTGACTCTCAGTAGACACTCACTTACTGTGTGACTGTGAGCAAGTCACTTACAGTCTCTCAGTCTCAATGTCCTGATCTCTAAAATGAGGGGGTTGGCCTCAATGGCCTCCTTGGTCCCTTCTAGCTCTAAATCTCTGATCTGATACAGACTTCATTACCTTAATGGATCCATGATCCCATTCATGTGGGTATTCCTTCCTTCAATGAAGATCGCAATCTATCCATACCTTCTTACAGTGAGTGATTCTTTTCTGTGTTGTCCCATAAATCCTCCATAGAGAATCTATCCCATGTTCTTAAGGCATTCCTATAGATGTTTTTACATTTGTGGATAATTTAGTGCTTGGGATGCTCATCTTTCTCACTACGTGACTCAACTGCTACCTTCTTTTCTGACCATTGTTGTTTGTCCTTCGTTTTTGAAGAGGACCAATGACATTATGGGGTGATGTCTTGACTCATGGGTGAATTGGATTAAAGTGAGGCAGAGTTGCACAAAGTTGCCAGCCTCACTCTCTCTTCCAGAGTCACTGAAGTCCAGTGGCAAGACAAAAGTCAAGACAACTGGTAATGGCTCAGAATGCCATGGATGATCTTGGTGTCTTCAATGTTTCACCAAGCTCTAAGTGCTCCATGGCACCTGCTTTAGCCACCTTTGTGGTATTGGAACAAATTGTTCTCATCTACCCATGCCACTGGGGAAAATTTTCACAAGCTTGGGGTAGACATTCCTCCAACTCATTGACAAGTTTGACTCCTATCAATTACTCTCAACCTTGTTTAGCTCATCTGCTGAGACAGTTTTGTTGGGTTGTGGCTGTTGCACATGCTATCATTTCAGGTAGCCACGGATGAGAGTTGGATGACAGGTGGACACCAGTGGTGGATGAAAAGCCCTGAAAAAGGCTTGCTAAACCCTCACACCAGGGGTGCTAGTTCTCCCTGAACACTACATAGATCCCATACATTTTCTGGATACACTGACTATACATTTTTTTGGCTATCCCTCACATCACTTGTTACATGTAAGGTTATTGTTCAAAATAAAGCTGTAGCCTATTTATATCTGCATGTGTTTCTCCATTGCTCTTTGGGCCACTCAGAATTTTGACTCAGCAAGAATTATGGTATACCAAGAGTCTCCTCTGTATAGAATCAACAGAGAAGAAGTATGTTGAAAAGATGGGTTTTTATGCCTTGGAGAAGCTTTGAATTTTGAAAAACACTGCACAATTTCTCACTATCCTACTTTCTTTTTCCTGTTCAATTTCAGGTCCAATTCACTGTACATCTGTAGTGTCTATTTCAGATATATGTCCTTATATATGTATGACTCAGTGGAGAGGTCATCCAATTATATGTCACAGTCTGGACAACAGATAATCTTTTTCATGCTTTTGGGTTTTCTCATTGTTAGACTTATCTCTTTTGAGTAATCATGGATCCCATTGATTACATAAATGTCATGTTATCCTCAAATAGGAGAATCTGGATATCCTCCAGGCTGTACTTCTTTGGGTATCTCTATCATGTCCTAGAAACTTCTTTTCTGGGAATATCATTTCAGCTCTAGAATCCACCCTCTGAAGTAACCTCTGCCTCTGGTCCCCCTCCTTCTGATTAGAGGGTAGAGGAATCCTCTTTCAAACTCTATTTAAGGAGAGAACCCAGGCCAGTTATTTCTTCATTTCCCAACAGGCTGCACTCCTCTGGACTTTTCCATCACTCCCCAACACTGGATACTTTCTCCTCCTTTCCTCCTTTTCAGCTTCCTTTTGTGTGTTGTTTTCTATATTAGAATGTAAGTTCCTTGAGGGCAGGCACTATTTTTTCTTTTTCTTATATTTGTATTCCCTGTTCTTAGCATAACTTAATTCCTAGTCCTTAATTTAAGTGCCTAAGTTAATTAGGCACTTAATATTTATTAAGTGGCTAATAAATAGTTTTTTGAGTCACTGCCAGATTCCATGACAATGGGAAAGACCTTTGGTGAGGCAAAAGTTTCCCTATTTCATTCTTCACTTGACAATAGATAGTGTTGTTAAACAGATATCTTTGTACTTACATTCATCAAGGAATCCTGTATAATTTTAATTTATGCAAGAGCGACTTGTTGTATGAGGACCTTTAAGGCTGCCTTTTGCTTTACTGAATTAAATGCTATCTTGGTGATCAACAAAAGAATCTTAAATTGGAGCAAAATTTTTTTCCTTTCGTAACTCTATAACATGAAAATGGGAAGTTGCAGATATGACTGATGCAGCAATAACTTGCCCTGAAACATTTATGTGGCTTTCAGTGCATTTTATTCTTTTCAAAGACTCTTCATTTTACCCTTCCTTTTTCCCTCTGAAATAAGAGTAATGCATCTAAAGTTTCTTTTTCCTTAAATTATGCACAGAAGCCAATATAATTCCTGTAATTTTTTGTTAAAAATTTCAGACATCTCAGCCACAGTTTTCAGAAACCACAGCTTCTGCTAATAGCAGGAAACAATCCCAACCAATGGGGGACATGAAAGACATAAGTTGTCTTATTATGTATTGCTTTTCACCTGTTAGCAAAGCCATAGAAGTCTCATTATGACTGGAACACTGGAGCCAAAATCAGATTTGGATTTGAGTCTTGCCTCTGACATTTAAGGGCAAGTCATTTAATGTCTCTTAGTCTCATTTTTCAATGGCAAAAGGCAATAGGGGTGCTGTGTTTGGAGAAGGATTCTTGCTTTGATGGATCCATGATCTATCATGATGTAGAGCCCTTTCTAATGGCATAGTTGTCAATCCATTCAGACCTTCTCATCCTATATGGTTCTTGTTTTTGTCCTTCCACAAAATCCTACAAAACAGATCTACCTAATGTACTTGGGGGTCTTCCTTCATAGCTTTTACTTTTCTTGTAGCTACTAGCACAACACTCAGGCCGTCCATGATTATCTTTCATTCTCACTCTAGGACAGGTCCACCTCTTCTTCTGGTTATACATGACTCAAAAGAAAGCTAAGTTTAATTATTCTCTAACAGCTAACCCAAATCCAACCAATCCAACTCAAAATGAAGGCAATAAAAGCCCATACTTTTACTTTCTGGGACCATTGTAACATGGGCGACACAGATGGTGATTATTTGGGTGTGAAAATTGGGTACTACAGTGTACTCTCTAAAATGTCAAGTGTAAATACCCTTTCACAGGCAAATATGATACTGAATGAATTCCAGCAGTGAACTTCAGAAGGCTCTTCACTTCATGTAATGGAGCATGAAGGAAAAAATTGCTTAAAAGAGACATGCTTTGATAGTGTCAAGGTACACTTGACTGAGGTAAAGATGAGATTGTAGGTGTTAGAAATTGTATTTGGGGCCTACATATGAGAAACAGGATGTCAGGATTTGGAAATTGAGGTCCAAAGAGCCTTGACCTCACTTTCTGCCAAATACCCCCAATTTAATGGACCTATATAGCCAGTAGGAGGATTCAGTCTTCCAGTTCTTGAACAAGATTAAAAAAGGGGAGTAAATTTAGAGAATGAAATAGATTATAGAGGCATTGTGGTATGGTGGATAGTGAAGCCAGAAAGTAGTGGATTCAAATTCTGTCTCTGATACTTACTAATTGCGTGACCCTGGCCAAGTCACTTAAATTGGTTGACCATTAGTTTCCTCATCTATAAAATGAAGAGATTGGACCACATGCCATCTAAAGTTGTTTCCAGCTCTAAATTTATGATCCTATGATCTTATGATCTTATGGCTTGTTATTTAAGTCTTTCCCCCAAATGATTGAGAAGATATGAATAATACCTAACCTTGTCTCAAGAATTAATCAATAAAAGGTTCAAGGAAAGATCTTTGGTATAGTAATACAATGGAAAGAGCACTGGAGATGGAATTAGAAGATGTGGGTTAAAATCCTGTCTCTGAATCTGATCTAGAATTCTCTCTGGGACGCTGGTCAAATCCCATAGCCTCTCAGAGTTTCAGGTTTCTTGTTGGTAAAAGTAGGGGCTGGGATTAAATGATCCCTAAGATCCTTCTAGCTCTGAAATGTAGTCATCCTATGGACCAAAGATGAACTAGCAGGTATGGAAATTGTAGCAATACTATTTTAAACTGACATAGGAAAACATAGGTCTTAATCTGGCTACTTATTGCTTCATATTGGTGAAGAAAGAGCAAGTGAGTGAGCTCAACATTGTGTAGTAATTCAAGGAATCGTGTGCACAGAATGGGAAGGCATAAATTAAAATTCCTGTTGGTCTGATATCTTTTGTTAGGTAGAAGGCAGGGGTGTGCTTGAGCCAGTTTGAACTGGCAGGAGAGAGAACTGATTATTAAATTTTCAGTAAGAACATATATATACCTTGGAAATCAGAAAATGCTACAAATCAGGACTTGATTTATTATTTTGTTGATTTTCCAGACTTCAGAAAGAGATGGACAGATTGTGTTCCATCTTGGGGAGGGAGGTGAGGAGAGAGGGGAAGAAAAATTTAAAACCCAAAAGCTTATGGAAGTGATTATTGATAACTCAAAATAAATTAATAAAAAAAGAACATTAAAAAAAAAGAAAGAAATGGAGAAAATGTTAATAATGTTGATTAAACTTTAAAGTTTCATAGGTGTATTTTTGCCCCTGGAGAGCTGATTGTTAAACATTTACCAGCCAACCCCTGGGAAGAACCCTTTAAAAAGGGTGGGAGTGGGGGTGACAGGGCTGGTTCGTGCTCTCCCAGCCATCATAGCAGAAAGCTATGCCGAGGCTTGTATTATTGTGTGGAAACATTTCTTTATCCTGAACTATTTCTCTGACATTTTGACTAGACTTGCTAGGGGCTTTTTGCTGCTTCTTCTATTCCTGACTGGTCACTTAATCCTTTTGACCTGTCTGTGTCATTAATGTCATTCTGATTGCTTCTTAGACTTAATATCATACAATCATAGATTGGGAGATGGAAGGGACCTTCAAGGTCAACTAATTCCACCCCTTCATATTACAAATGAGAAAAATGGGATCCAGAAGAGGTTAAGTGACTTGTCTGATGTCATGCACGCAGGAAACAGGAGAGCCAAGACTGGAACTTGGGTCTTCGAACTTCAAATCAAGAGCTCTTTCCACTGTACCAAGCTAGTGTCTTCAGCAACAGATCTTGGTTTCCACCTCCGCTTTCTGCTGTGGTCTCCTCTTAATCTTTTGTTCCAGGTTCTGGAGAATGAAATTCCTCTCCTCTACTGAGTACAAATGTCAATCTCCAAACTTGGCAGTTCTGCCTCTTTCTGGGGTCTGGTCCCTTAGATGACCAATGTGCTCCTGTCACTTAGTATTACAGTATAATTTTCTGGCCCACACAAGCATTCTTCTTCTCCTCCTCCTCCTCCTCCTCTTCTTCCTCCTCCTCCTCCTCCTTCTTCTCCTCCTCTTCCTCCTCCTCCTCCTCCTTCTTCTTTTTCTTCATCTTCTTCTTCTTCCTCTTCTTCTCATAAGGGTTAGATAAGTCAAATGTATGTAGGGAGTGCTCTGTCATACTTGTTGTTACCTCCTTGATATCTTCTTAAGATGAGTTCAACTTAATGACCATCAGGAATTACAGAAGAATTTCTTTTCTCTTATATTCACTTGCTTCCCAGAGGCCAGTGCTATTCCTAGAATTTTTATTAAGAATTCTAGGCACTGGAGTGACATTTTTTTGGACACCACACAGACGCCACTTTTTCAGCCAAGAGAAGGAAGCAATCCCAGTAGGGTAAAGGTATAACTTCTAGTAATAAAATCAGAGCTAGAAAACTTGAATCCAAGTTTCTCATTTTTTTAGATGAGGAAATTGAGGCATAGGGCAGCTCAGTGACTTGCCCCAGGGTCGTGCAACTGGTGAGTATCTGAGGCAGGATTTGAACCCAAATCTTCTTGACTTCATAGTGACCTATTCACTATAACATATATTATTTGTCACCTGTTAGTTGATCATGTAAGAAAGAGATGTGGGTGAAGGAATATTGTAAATGAAGCTGGAGTCTTGTGTGTGAGTTCCCAGTCCCGATCATATATTGACTGTGTCACCTTGGGGAAGTCACTTAATTTCTCTGAGATACTGTTTCTCCAACCACAAAACAGAGGAGTAAGTACTTGTATGACCTACCTCATAGGGCTGACGTGAGGAAGGTGCTTTGTAAATTTCAAAAGAATTATACAGTGTCCTAAAAGTTTTAGCTAGGTTTTAAACTTTAATAGTCTAAAACCATATTATAATTTTTGGGACTCACTGAATAAAGCTCTTATTACTTTCTTTTACAGATAAAGAAGCCCATGTAGTTATGAAACTAAGACCTTGATCCTCTAATTTGTTTACCAGATAGTATGTCCTCTGTTTCTCCAGCACTGAAACAAATATTTCATCCTCTTTTATTTCTCCAACAACAATCCTTTTAAGAGTTTCAGCTATCATTGAGAAATATATAAAATGCTCTATGTCTCTGAGAACTGATTCTCATGTGCAGTCTTTACCAGTAATTCTCATTAGTGGCTCTGCGGTAAATTAATGTTGCGCACAGCCCGATTAATTGAATGATGTGCTTTTCCCCCCTTAGCCATTCATACATTTTCGTTAGGAAGAGCAAATGATTGTGATAAGAGGCAGATTCTAAAGGGGGCCAGCTCTTAGATTGCAATTGACGTAAGTTCTGTTTCTGATTTGTTCAGCCCATTAGAGTTGATTTCAGCCACTTCTGTGGAAAACAAACAAAACACTAATACAGGGTGAAAAAAAAAACCAAGTGAGAAGGCAAAGGCTCAGGGAGATAAAGGCAACCTCACTAATGAGTCCCCAACTGATTAAAAGTAAATACATTTCTATTCAGAGGAAAGCACAAGAAACATTTGTTGCCACAAACTGTTTAAGTTTAACAAAAATAAAGAGTTATTCTCGGATTTGTTAGAGGAGGACAGCACCGTGGTAGCTAATTACTTCCCAAGTGCCTGCATTTTGAAATGAGCTACCCCCTGCAACATGTGGAATGGACTCATATTTCCTTATCTTGGCATGTAACTTATTACTAGAGATGTCTTTAAGGGTGTCCTTCATCATCATTAACAGATATTTATTGAGCACTTATGCTGTATATGGCACCCACAAGATGCTATAGAATTTATAGAATATAGACGTTGTCCCTGCTCTATAGGAGTTTACAGAATGAAGTGGGTGTGGGTGGGATGTTTTTTGTCTTCTATCAAAGGCCACTCACTCACAGAAAGAAAATAAAATATTCCCTCTTTTAGATCTCTCTGTCTCTCTCTTTCATCTATCTACCTATCACTATCTGCTTATCTACAACTCTCTGTCATCTATCTATCCATCTCTCTCTGTCTGTCTCTTTCTGTCTCTCTGTCTGTCTCTCTGTCTCTCTGTCTGTCTGTCTCTCTCTCTTTCAACACTGAAAGCCCCAGTGGCAGGAAGATCTAGGTTCAGGGCCTGTATCTAAGGCATCTTGCCTGAGTGGCCACTGGTAAATCATTTAACCTCTCAGTCCTCTAGGCAATTGGCTAGGACTATAAGAACAGGTACCCATCCACATTGAGGAGAAATACTGTATGTTAAGAGAAACTAAATAAATACAAAAGGAAATCAGAGACAAGAAGACCTTAACCAAAAGAACCCTAAGAGTGCATGGAAGAAATAAACCAAGAGATAAAAAAAATGAAATTAGAATTCTTGAGAAAAAAAAACCTGAAGGAGAATAAATATCTTACAAGAGAAGGTAGAATACCTGAGCCAAGGAGTGGACTTCCTGAAAAAGAGAATGGACTAGACAGAAATCACAAATCAATAAGAAAGTAAGAAATATCAGAAGAAAGCCAAAGAGTAAAAAATTAGAACAGGTAAGGAGTCTACTATCGAAAGGAAGCAGCAAGATACCAGAAGGCAGCTAGGAACTCTTGAACTTCCCTCTGAATGTTATCTGGATATGCACAGACTGGCCACTTATCATACTCTTCTCCTACAAGTAACCATTTTTCTGTTCCTGGGAGGAAGAGTTGAGAGAAATCTGAGACATCTTCCCTCCCCTATTTTAATGCACTGGAGAGAAAAGGTGGGGAAAAAAAAGGTAGAAGGGGTAAAAGGAAAAAACTATTTCACAGCTCCCTCCTACAAGCCACAGAGAAGAATCCATCTTCCTGCACTCCTCTCAACCCATCATCAGGAAGTAGTCCCAGTCTGAAGACCAACTAGTAAGCTATTTTAGGACACATGGCTGCCTCTATGGAAGGTGCTCTTCTGATAAAGGTTTATGACCTATAATCTCAAGCTGATTAGGGAAATTCATCAAATGACATCCCCAATACACATATAATGATTCTTTAATAATAGCTGAGAGACAGAATGATGTAGTGAATAAAAGGCTGGCCTGGGAATCAGGAAGACTTGGGGTCAAGTCCTACCTTTGACAATGCTAGATGTATGATGATCAGCAAGTAGTTTGTTTTCTCAGCGCCCCCAAGCAACTCTATGATTCTAAGCTACAGAGGACTTGCTTAACTGACATCATGGATAGGGTTTCACACCAGGTATTTCATATACCAAAGAAATCACAGATCTAAACAAAAAAAATTAGCTGATCTTTATTAAGTTCTTTATGGTTACTATGTGTTTTTACATAAAATATAATTTTTGATCTTCTCAACAACTCTGTGAGATAGGTAAGGTAGTTATTACTTTTATAGACTAGAAGACTAAGCTTCGGTCTCTGTCTTCTTTACTGGAGCCTTTCGTCCTCTTGCTGCTTAAACATGGATGTCTCCCAAGACCCTGCCCTTGGCTAGGTATCCTTCACTTGATAACCTTGTCTATTCCTATAGCTTCAATGATCACTTCTATGTAGATGTATCTCTATCTGTATCTCTATCCTTTAAGTCCTTATGATGGTCTCTATCTATAGCTCTATCCACAGCCACTTCCCAGGGCTCCAAAATATTAATCTTTGATTCAAAATGTGATTCTTGATCCAGAAAATAGACAAATGCATATAAATACAGATGTTTGCTTCTCTTTTGACTGTGAGTATACTGTGAATACATGTTATGGCTCAGGTTGTAGAGGTCCCAATGGAGACTTCTGAGTACCCTGTGGTTTGGGATTTTTAGGCACTTGAGCCTAGCATCTGTCCGTCATGACTGAGGGAAAAGTATGTGATATGCATATATATTTTCCCATATGTTTGCTATATAAATAAATTTTGGATGTGTCCGTATTAGAATCAAATTCCTTATGCACAGAAGTTATGTTGGTAGGTTCGATTATTTTTGAGTTACAATTTCACTAAAGTAATTAATATTTGTTTCAGGCCATAAGTTATAGATACATACACCATCCATTTTTAACATGAGATCTCTGTGTGATGTTGCAATGGAGTCTATAAAAACACTCTTAATAACTGACAAAATATTTTTGAGTATATTATTTATTTTTCACCCTCTCACTCAAACTGGAAGTGCAACAGCTACTCATAGGCCTGATCCTAATGCAGATTGGCATCTCATTTCCCCAATCTGCACAGTTTTGCTCCTTTGTAGGCAGCTTGGTGGCCCTCTGCTCCTAGGTACTCACCATATTGGTACCAGATTTAGTGCAGATACAGTAGTTTTTCATTCACTGTGGCCCAGAACTCCTCAGCTCAAGTGATCCACCAGCCTCAGCCTTCCTAGCAGCAGGCCTACAGGTGTATACAACTGCAGCCAGCAAGATGTCTAAATTTAGACCACTAAACCAGTCCTCAAAACTTTTCTTGACCCTTGCCTACAAACACTCTCAGTGTCCATTGGGTAGAGTCCTGGGCATCTGGAGCACTTAGGAGAACAGTGTTAACATGAATTTTGCAGGACCATTTTTGTCCTCTGGCTTGCAGCTTCTGTTCTGTGGTCCCTTTGTTGACCTCACAACTGTTGCCCTTTGTTCTGAGTCCTTGTTCATGCCTGGGATAGTTATGTTCCCAGCTGTACAAACTAGCCTGATTCACACCAGGGAAATTTCTGCTTCACACAGCTCACAGCCAGCCTGGCGCACACTTCATTGTCTCAGTTTGTTTCATTTTGTTTCTGAGCACCTAGATTTATACTAAATGAATACACGATCTTTTTCAGCAACCCTAGGGCCTTTGGAGATGAAGCAGCAGCAGCCTGAGTATCTTCCACTGATTAACCAGCACAGGGGAATGGGTCCCATCTCTGAGGCAAAAGGGGTGGGTATGATGTAGAAGCTGGGGGTCACAGTGGTCCAAGTTGTTGGCTGTTTTCTGAATGGAGACATGGAGGGTTTACTGGGATGAAGAGACCTCCCTAAGGTCACTTGACAAGTGGGTAGTGAAGCCATCAGTTGAACTTAAGGCTCTCCTCTCTGTTCACCAGGGTAAACACCCGGCTTTTCATCTCTGGCATCTGTGGAGTATTTTTATGTTTTATGAAGCTTTCAAACAGCTTTTGTTCTTCAATCTGGTGAACAGATTTAAAGTGCTTTCCAGAGTCAGGACAACAGTATCTTTATTTTCCTTCTGGGCAATAAACTTGAGCACACCTCTGAGTGGCACTCTGCAGTGGCATGATTAATTTTTGACATGAAGTCAATCTAAACATGGTAAATACTCCAAGTAATTGGTATGTTAAACAGACTAACAGTAATGAGTCTTGTGGACCAACTTGGCTCTTTGCTGCAGTGTCCTGACTCAAGCAGAATGCACAATAATTCTGCCATTTTCTACAGGAAGCCCCTTCCCCACTCTCCATCACATTTCCACTCATGGTCTCATCTCCTTCTGTTCTCAGGATCCATCCAGCCACATTTTAATGGCTGCAGTGGCTTTGAAGCTTTCCCCATGGAACCAATTTTCACCCTCCACGACCAAGAAGCTACTGTCCTTTAGCAAGGAGTTTAGTTCAATGATAAGTTTACCCAGAAGCCCAGAACTCAAATGGATTTTGACTGTTCAGCCTGATGGCAGCATTATAACATGGGGACTAGGAGTGGATTTGTCATGGAGCTTTTCTGATGAGACAGGGCCCTCCAAACTAATCGAGGCTGATGGGAGATTTTGTCAGGGAGACAAGCAGTTGCCCATAGCTAGTGAGACTGCTGGAGTTTTGGTGCTAATGGCAGGGTTTCACTGAGAGGAGTGTTTAGAAAAGTCACAGCCAATAAGATTCCAGATCCTCCAAGGATAACGGGGAGCTTAGAAACCATAGGACACCAATATCAAGGCAGCTGTTTTACACCAGCCAGAAATTCATGACTAAGATTCCTTAATGAGTGCTATGGGAGAGGGAAACACACACACACACACACACACACACACACACACACACACACACACACACACACAC
>NW_020954590.1:55219886-55226907 GCF_900497805.2 Vombatus ursinus | reverse complement strand
CACACACACACACACACACACACACACACACACACACACACACACACCCACCCCGAACTCTCTTCAACAGGAATGACAAAGGTTTGAGAAATCTTTCTAAGTCCTGGGAGCTGTTACACTCATCTGTAGGAGTCTGTACCAGTCTTTAGGTGCTTCTCTTGATTGTAATCCAGTGGAAATGTCCCACCTCTTGGCTTTTCCCAAGGCACCATCCTCCCTGACATCATTCATTTTGCCTTTTTGTTTTGGTTACCAAACCTTAGTCTCAATAGAGTCCACCAAAAATTCAAGGCAGACATTCCGGATCTTTTCCAGTCCCCCTAATTTTTTTTTTCTGTCTGGAAGTGAGGTGGACTCCTCTGACCTTTCAAGGTTGGATACTTTTTGTGGAGGATATAAGAAAGGATGGGATGGGGCTCATATGTCAGAGAGATTAAGAATCTGCCCCTGACCACAAGTTTCTCTGAGACACATATGCCTCTGATCAGTATCTTGGCATGCCTGCTGGAAACATCATTACCAGCAAGCCTGCCCTTTCTTATGCTATTTCTTCAGACTCAAGACAGTGAAACTCAGACTATGGCACTAGATTGGTATGTAAATCTTTTATATGAAACCTGAGGCTCTTTAAGACACCAGTGAGGCAGTGAATACTGGATTTAGAATCAGGAAGATTTGGGGTCAAATTTTGCCTCAGACAGCTCTGATGTTTTGCAAGACATTTAACCTCCCTGAGCCTCAGTTTCTTCATCTGTAATATAGGCACGAGAACACATAAAGTGCTTCAAAAACCTGAAAGTGCTATATAAATGCAAGCCGTGATTATTTAAGACCACTCATTTATTTGTGAGAACATTATATCAAACAATACTAGACTCTCTAGGGCATAGAGAGATTAGGGGGCACTTTGGGTTAAAGTGTGATAAATGGGATTCCAAATTCAGAATAGCTCTGGACTCATATGATGGAATCTGTGGATCATGTGGCAACAGAGAATTACCTTTGCTTTTTTTTAAATTTATGTGGGAAGACTCTGAGACACATTATCTTATAGGCATTCCTTCACATGTGACCTTTAGGCAAAACCCCACTCAAGGAATGTTCAGTAAGTACCCCTTTCTAGGTAGAGGCTAGGGATCAGGAAACAGGAATAAGCCTGAACCTGGGAATTCCTCAAGTCCAACTATGTGAGTAGATTCAGCTCCTTGAGGGAGCTGAATCCTTTTCTTTTTGCTTTTGTACCCCCAGCACATAGCCTAGCACACAGTAGGCACTTAAGAAATGTTTGTTAAATAATGAACAATTGGATGAAGGAATGAATAAATTAAACTCAAGTATCAGTTTCATTTTAGTTCGAATCTGTCACAGAGGCAGTTAGTAGCACAGCGGGCCTGGAGTCAGGAAGACCTGAGTCCAGATCCAGTCTCAGACACTAAATAGCTATGTGACCATTGGCAAGTCACTTAACATCTGTTTGCCTCAATTTCCTTAAATGTAAAATGGGGATAATAGCACCTGTCTCGCAGGATTATTGTGAGGATCAAATGAGATAATATTACTTGATAATTGATAATATCAAATGAGATAAATATGCTCTTAGCATAGTGCCTGGCAGATAGTAGGTGCTGCATAAATGCTTATTCCTTTCTCTTCTCTATTGCCACAAGTTTGTTGGTCAAGGCAGGAATAGCTGTACTGGTAGGAACACATGTGAAACATTGCCCCAACTACTATTGTTTTGTTATAATGCTGCCCGTGTTTAGCTACAAATTTAGCTACAGTGTAAAACACTGATTCTAACATTATTTGGCCAACTGCCCAAGATGCCTGTTGGATGCTTGCTTTCCAAACAAAGTTGCTAAGTAAAATTTCTGTTTTACAAATGTTTAGAAACCACAGAAGGACCCTTCATAGAGCGACTTCCTGACACTGAATCTGGAGATTTCTTCTCTTTCTTTTCTTTCAGGCACTGTTGAGCTAATCTCCCCATTCACTGTATCTTCTCTCCTGCTCCCTCCCTCCTGCCCTTGCAAAAGACACTTGGTACCACCACTTCTGTAGCCTCCCGCCACTAGGTGGGAGGGTTGCCTTCCTGCCAAATCCAAAGAAAGGGAGGGGGAAATTCACAGCTAAAACTATCCCTGCCAAAATGATTTTTATGTTCAACTTGATTTCTTCATTGGCTTTCACTTGTCCTTATAAATAGCAGCAGCAACTTCAGCCCCTGTGCCCACACACCCTAGCCCTGGATGACCCTTCTTGGATTCTCGGCTCAGATTCAGTGCTTCGATTTTATATTATCGTCTTAATTCTCTTTCTTTTGGGAAATGTATGTGTGTGGTGGCTAGCTAAATATAAAGATGGCTTGGTTCACAGGTGACATGAATAGATATGTGATCTGGGATCTGGTCCACCCCATCTCCAAGGGAAACTGATTTCACCTTTATGGAGAATAGAAGGAGGGCAGTGCCTAACGCCTCCTCCTTTACTTGCTTATCTCTAAGGAAGGTATTGGGCTAGAATTAGATCTATCTGTTACACCTCAAGTATCGGTGGTCTAGGAGTACAATACTTTTACCATCAGGTTAACTGCCACTTTTCCCTGATTGTTTTTAAGGGAAAGGTAATACTTTGTTTACTATTGCTAGCTCAGCTCCTTGCCATCAAGTGCTGATTACATAAATGACTATCAATAGTAAAGCTTTTATATTAAGAAAGCACTAAATAGAAATTGGAAAAATCATGCAAATTAAGGTAGACAGTAGAGTACGTCACAGTAAATGAGCTCTTTAGCTGGAAGCAAGATAAGAGAGGAGCTCAACCAAGGAGAGCTCTCATTGGTGGTGTTTGGAGGTTCTCTCTTACAAGTCTCTAGGGTTGCAGATAAGCATCATCATTCTTGACACTGTGTCTCTTAAGACACCTTAAGAACATGTTGGCTTTTTTGGACTGGCACGTCAAATTGTTGATTTCTTTGAATGTTGAGGTTCCACCAAAATATCAGACAAACTGATGTCTGGCCAGTTTGCCTGTATTGTACTTTTGAAGTTGGTTATTTGAACCCAAATATATTAGATCTATTTTGAAATTTCATCTTATATTCAGCACAACATTCTAATTTGTCGAGATATTTTTGTATCCTGTCACATGTAAGGCAACTAGGTTGTGAAGTGGATAGATTGGAGGACTTGGAGTGAGGAACGCCTGAATTCAAATCCCACCTCAGCTACTAACTATGTAACCCTGAGCAAGTCATTAACCTCTCTCAGCCTCAGTTTCCTAATCTGTAAAATGGGATAACCATAGCATCTTCTTAACAGGGTTGTTGTGAGGATCAAATGAGATAACATATCTATAGTACTTTGTGAATCTTAAACCACTACATACATGCTATTATTTTTACTCTGTGCCATCTATAAATTAGAAGCATATCATCTCTGCCTTCAACTAAATCATTGATAGAAATGTAAAATAGCACATATTGCTAGGCATTTGACCAGAGACATCATTCCAAATTGACTTAGGACCATCAATGAATATTCATTGTCTCTGGTCATTCAGCCATTTCCATATAATTCTACAGGCAGCTGGTAGCACAGTGGATAGAATATGGGGTATTGAGTCAGTAAGACCTGAATTCAAATCCAGCTTCAGACACTTACTAGTTATGTGACCCTAGACAAGTCACTTAACTTTTGCCTTAATTTCCTCAATTGTAAAATGGGGATAATAATAGCTCCTATATTTTAGGATTGTTATGAGGATCAAATAAGAAAATATTTGTAAAAAATACTTAGCACAGTGCCTGGCAAATTGTAGATGCTAAATAAATGTTTATTCCTTTTCCCTTTTCCAAATTCACCTAATTATATTATTGTATTTCTCTATCTTACCCACAGAAATTCGCTAGAGACTGTCAAATGTTTTGCCAAAATCTAGGTAAGTTTCCCTCTTTTGGAGAAGTGGGAGACTACGATTTTGGAATGTTTTGCTTATTTTTCTTTGTTATAAGGGAAGGCTCACTGTGGGAATAGCAGGAGGGTTATATCTGGAAATGACTGCGAAATAAAATAAAAAGTATCAATTACAAAATCCAGGTAACTTATACATACAGCTATCCCCTGACCTGTCATTCTCATAACCCTGTTGAAAAAAGGGAATGTGGCATGATTCATTCTGGATGGTACCCTACTAGCATCTTAGTATCATTGATTTTTCTAGATACTCACCAGTTATGCCCATCAGTAATATGTTCTAGAGTTTTGGCAGGAATGGAGTTCAAGTTTACTGTTTTATAATTTGCATGTAATAGTCTCTCTTTTTTTTTTGAAAATTGGGACATTTACTTCTCTTTAATTCCGTGGTGCCTCCCATGTTCTCCATGATCAGGGACAATATCTCAGCAATCACACTTACAAATTCTTTCACCCAAATATCATATGTTCAGTGATGCTAAATGGAGTATCTTTGGCTTTTCCCCACGTATTAATAATGGTAGATTGCAGTTTAGGTTAGAGTGTATAGTGTAGTACCTTCTTCTCACAGATGGAGTTCCCAGTAATAGCTACCACAGATTTAAGGTATTCCATATGTCTACATCTATACCAAATCATAGCTCACAAATTTCCACTGATGTGTTTACTTTTTTTTTTTTAGTTAGTCAGAAAACTGAATTGGTTCAAAGTAAAGGATTTAATGATATGGCAGTCAGAAAAGTGACAATAGCATCTCCTCTTTCTCCCCATAAACCTGGGGCATGCTCTTTCCCAAATGCACATAGGAAGAATCTGCACACACAGGAAATATATGTCCCTGGTCAGAACCAACATGGGGAAAAGCACACCTACAGACAACGTTTGGAAGGGCAATTCAAACTTCTAATGCTGTAGGACTGCACATGTCTTCTGGTGATATTATTGTTTAATTTTTGATGGGTATGTTCCACAATGGGTATATAGTCTCAGCTGGGTTATGCCCTGCTGGTCTCTGATGGTCTTGAGGCAGTTTGGCCCCCAATCTCTATAAGATCTTGTTCTTTGCTACTAGCTTCTGAGTTTCATTTCTTCAGAATGACCTATCAGTCACTTTAGTTACAGTCTGCAAGGGTGTAGTGGTTGGAAAACCTTTCACTAATACAGGGCAGGCTGACAGCTCTTAGGTCAAAATTACCACACCAGCTAACAAAAACTAGTCAGAGTGCCCCTTGGCTAAGATTAAATTTTTGTTTTTCAACCCTTAAGTCCAGGGTGGAGATCATGGTCCTCTGTCCCAGATAATTACCTGACTTAAGGCTAGAAATTCCTCAAAATTTCTCTGGTTTAACTTAGAAATTAATTTGAGCCACAAATATAAGACATAAACTAAGGAAGCAAGGTCATTGTTCTCTACATTCTTAGCCCAAATTTCTGCCATGATTATGTATGTAGATAAGCAGCAAAACCATGTTGCTTTAGGGCTGTAGCTTAGCCAGAAAAAACCCTTGTATCCTTACAATAGCTGCTCTTTGCACCCCTATGATAGCTGCTCCTGATTTCTTGAAATAACATAGTTCATTTGGAAAAATCCTAGAGAATATAGTACTTTGTGCAAAGGAACAGTAGATTACTTGGAACTCCCCTCCCCAACTGCCCCTCCCCCCAAAACAAGTTCATTTGTCTTTTAAAAAATTAATTTGTTTTTTAACCAGTGTAGAAATGGCCTCAAGTTTCAATGATCTCAAGTTTCTAAAGCAGCTAGGTGGCACAGTGGATAGAGCACCAGAGTCAGGAAAACATGAATTCAAATCCTCAGACACTTAGTAGCTGTGCAACCCTGGGCAAGTCACTTAACCTGTTTGCCTCAGTTTCCTCATATGTAAGATGAGCTTGCGAAGGAAATGGCAAACTACTCCAGTATCTTTGCTGAGAAAACCCCAAATGGGGTCACAAAGAGTCAGATGCAACTGAAAAACAACTGAACACCAACAATAAAGTGGTGATACTATGAAATTATGATTCCATCTCTATAAAATTGTGCTTATAGGCATTGCTTTGGAAGACTGCAGTCTAACTGAGATAAGAACTAATGCTTCTGTGAAAAAATATTGGACAATGCCTCATCCTTTTGAGGCAAGTGGAAAAGATATGCAAATCTGGGATTGGAGTTGGGGATTTAACTACAAAGAGAAATTTCCTACTCCTTTGCATCTCTGAGGGAAACTGAAAACAAAATGATTTGATTGTTGAAACCTTTCCTGGAAGACAATCAAAATCATGTAGTTTTGTTCTCCTTATTTTAAAACAAACACTTGTTAACTGCTTACTACATGACTGTGGAAAAATCAATTAATTTTTATTGGGCCTCAATTTCCTCATCGGCAACAAGGGGAAATCCAATTGGATCATCACTAAAACTGTTCCAGCTTTGGGATTCTGTGATTCTGTATGATCCTCTACAAAATGGGGGTTGGTAAGGTACAAGCCATACAATAAAAAAAGATTCTTCAATGGATCTGGGATCTCATCACTATATTTCCTCTGAAGATGCTGATAGCAATCCATCTCTTTATGCTCTGATTCATTCTGCCATGACCTCCCATATATTCAGTCCAGCCTCCCCACCATGCTGAGGGACTCTTCAAATTCTTCTGACATTTCATGAATACCAAAGAAGGGGAGGGAACGTATTATGTGTCAGGTATCACGCTAAGTGCTTCCTAATTTTTATCTCATTTGATACAACTCTGAGAGGTAGGTGCTATTAATATCCCCATTTCACAGTTGAGGAAACTGAGGTAGAAAGAGGTTAGGTGACTTGCCCAGGGTCACACAGTTAGCAAGTGTCTGAGGTCAAATTTGAGCTCAGATCTTCCTGACTCCAAGCTCAGTGATCTATCCACTGCACCACCCACCTCTCTAGATGCTGTGTCGAAGCTAGCAGTTTGTGTATTGCCCATTGGTTAATTTCCACCCCAACCCCCCTGCTATGTGATTGACCTTTCTTTCTTTCTTTCTTTCTTTCTTTCTTTCTTTCTTTCTTTCTT